>NW_003216248.1:0-1041 GCF_000006405.1 Perkinsus marinus ATCC 50983 | reverse complement strand
AATTGATCTTCCTATCACGTGCTCCTGCGGAACTGACTATAGGGTATGTCTTGGGATGGCCCGCCCGATGGAATTTGTCAAAGGCGAAATAGTATTTTAAAATGGTGTAGACACATTAATGGTACGGAGGCATCCCTTGGGGATGGCATAGCAGCAATAATGAAAGAAGCCTTGTTGAGCAGCACTACGAGTACTGTTATGATTGTGACACGAATTCACTGATGATTATCTTCGTTGTGTTGGACAGTTGTAATGAGGAAGAGACGCAAGGTATCAGACTATTGATGAATGAGACGACGTCCTCATCTACTATTAGCTATCGATTAACACTATCGTGTTAATATCAATGGAGAGAGTAAGCGTCATCCAATGGGCACGAAGGGAGTTGTTAGCGGATATTACTATCATCTCGGACCTCAAGAGCCTGTTGTAGACGACCTATACTTATATTTGACGCCCTGTATATTTGTGTCGCTATGTATAGCCTTCGACCCACTGCGAAGCTATGATTGTTTAATATCATCAACCGGCCCCTCTCTCAATGCAAATCCACCGCCAGCCTCCTCAACTTTAAATGCGATTCACATTCACGATACAAGAATCGCTCTGTAATTGTATTATTCACCCCACGACGAGGTTTTCACTGACAAACTTGTCGGCTTTCATGGACAATGAGTGTATACCGCACTGAGCAAAGTATCTTGTGAAACGAGTGGACGATACGTATGCTCGCCACAACTAATGAGACGCAGTCATCAAGGTTATGGATCGTGGATGCTATGACAGCTCATGAGTCGCCGATTGTGCGAGTCACACTCGAAATGTGCCTTCTTAGTCATCCAGTTAGTCTCAGCTTACCGCCGCTCATTTGCATTTATCTATGATGGCTTCACGGACTTTCTCCGCTGTTTTCGTCGCTCTCTGTGCTTTCCAGGACATCAATTCCGTGACGGGCAACGCCAATGACTGCGACACAGACTGTGCCACAACTTACCCTGGGTCATATTGTAAGTATTGGAAGATGCCGAGCACCTGCTTCGG
>NW_003213867.1:2304-3431 GCF_000006405.1 Perkinsus marinus ATCC 50983 | reverse complement strand
AAGTTCTTTGGAATGATACGAAAAATGTCAACGAAGTGTTATCGTCGATTTCCTCACAATCTTGCGGTCTGATGTGTGTTGATTTTGGTGAAGACTATAATGTTGTGATATTAGCATTCATAATATCGTCTTTCCTTCGCTGGTTGATGATCGTATTACTCCCGTGCTCAGCCCTGAGTTTAGTTTCGAATCATATGAAGCGGTAGTGTGGTTCTGAACCGGTCAGTGGAGGCTCTCGGGTTTGGTGGTGATTTTACGGTTTTTCTATCAGGATTGGATGGAGGCTTCAGGCGTGAAGGTGAGGTGCAGGAGCTCTCGTGGCGGCCTCAGGATAATTTCAAGGAGCTGGTTGATAACTATCGTCCGAGATTCGTACGATGATAACGACCACTCAGCTCGAGGACGTCTTTGTGAAGGTTCATGTTTAGGTACCGAGGTTGACGATTAAACACAATAGCGAGCTGCCTGTTCCTAAGGCGATTATAGATGCTCAGAATGGCGGTAGGTATTGACGTTGGTGGCTTTGATGGAAATCGAACGCTGGCGTTGTGAAATTTATAAAGGCATTTTTCGGTGGAGTGAGATGTCGATTTATATCGGTCGGAGAAGTGTATGCTTTCAATGTGTGATGAATTTAGTGGCGCGGTGAAGGGTGTTTTTAGTTGTATCAACGGACCCGTTACCCCACGCATATGCTGAGGAGATAAGGACTTGGCAAGAGATGGCTGATGCGGAGGTTGACGGCATGGTTGAGGCGCCTTCACCACAACTGCCGAATAAGGAGGCTGAACTGGTGATACATACGTGTGTCGGGGGAAGAGTGAAAATTTCGAATTTTATGAAATTCTGTACACTGCTGCACTAATTCGTGTGTAAACATTCTATGATTAGTGAGTGATTTAATAACTTAAGCTGATGGAAGCGAATATATATTTCGACGCTGATTTACTATTAGTGTGTTGGTGCTAGATGTGGGTTGATACTGTCGAGTTGGTGGATGAGATGTTGGACGAGTTGGCGGAGGCACCTGAAGTGGCTATTGATTTGGAGCATCATAATATGCAGAGCTATCGAGGCTTTACGTGTCTTATACAGGTGGGTGATGGTATGTGGTTTGATGGTGGAGT
>NW_003213867.1:0-2204 GCF_000006405.1 Perkinsus marinus ATCC 50983 | reverse complement strand
TAGAAAGGTTGATCATTGCTGTGTTTAGTATGCGTTGTTTCTAGTAGTATCTAGACTGTTGAGTTGTAGTGAATGTTGATGTTTATTCAGCGTCGTGTTGGCGCTGGTGTGGTATGGAAACGACAACAAGTGGTGTTGAACGTAGTCAGAATGATGACGATGATAGTTGTAGTAGAGTAGTCCAAGAAATCCCAACGTGGGTAGCAGACTCGGGCATTGACGGCGATCTTGATATGGATTTCCTAGCGGCTAGGATAGTCGTTATGAGGAGTCCCTGGCAAATGCCTAGTGACCGGAAGGTAACTTCATAGTAGTGTTGGTTCCCTTAGCAGAGCGCAGGAGTTTGTTTACTGCACTATGGGAATGTACTCACGACCTGGCGTGGAATTTCGCAAAATTCTCTCACTGTCGCCAACTTTTTTCGGGAAAATGTTGGTATGTGGGAAAACTTCCAACCACATCACTCGAGTTTGTATGAGAGTATATAGAGTTGAAATTGTTCGTGAATGATCGATCGTTTTCTCGAATGAGAAAGCCGAATTTCCGATATGTAATATGCAAATTTTTGACTGGCAGCGGTTGGTATTCATTGGAGTTTCACCCTAGTGATATGAAAAACACTAGTGATGAATATATTTCACGACTACTGCATATCACCGCGAATATCGCATTTTTCACCGAGTTTTACGCTACTGCACGTAAAGCGGGTTGTGAAACTTCATTGTATAAGTTGAAACGTCTATATGCTGGAAGTTGACACCGACTGATGGAATCCTATTGTAATATCAACCTCCTCGGCGGCCTTAAGATGACATAGGACATATAATACATTCTATAAGAGTGTCACCGAGTGACCCGAATCTTCCTTTCTGGAGGATGCCATTATGTGATCCCCAGGCACATCGGAATAACATTGACGTCGTTTCGGAGTATCTTCGCAATCGCTACGGCTGTAACTTTGTCGTTTGGAACATAGAGCGATCGCAAAGATCATTGGTGGAACCGGAGAAATTCCGGAATCAGGTGGGGGAGGTCGCGGGTTCAATCCGATGCAACTACATTATTTATTCTGAACATCATTTACACCATTTGTTAATTCTAAGCACAGTGATGGTAACACATGGCACTACTGCGCCTTGATAACGGGTATCCTGGTGGTTCTGACGTGATGATAGTAGTCGTGAATCTCAGAAGAGGGCGTAAAATGAGAGGATGGAATGGTATGAGGCCTGTAGGAATTATTGCTGTGATGGAGATAAACTATGGATGAGACGTATAATATTTTACAGTACTTTCCATCTTTACACAAATTTCACCAGTATTTCTTATATGTTAACATTTTTTATTCATCTTGTTACAGTATTTCACAGAAGTTTCTTTATATTTCACAGTATTTTTACACCATTTCACAGTATTTTCACAATGCTTCACAGTATTTTATATATGTTAACGATTTTTCTTGTATTTTTCATATTTCCATAATATTCCAGTGTTTTACAGTATTTCACAGTATTGTTCATTTTTTTAGAATATTTTGCAGTAATTTTCATCTTTTTACAATATTTTTCATCTTTTTACAGTATTTCACAGTATTTCACAGTATTTCACAGTATTTCACAGTATCTTCACAACATTTCACAGAATTGTTCATTTTTTTCAGAATATTTTACAGTAATTTTCATCTTTTTACAATATTTTCCATCTTTTTACAGTTTTTTTTTGCAAAAAAAAGGTATTTTCTTGTAATTTTTACGGTATATTTCTGCTCTCAGGTCCTCAATTTCACCCTATCTACTTCATCGCCTAAAGAACGGAGTCTTTCTGTAGCTCCTCCGAGCATTGGTAACTAGCTATCTATCTAGTTCTTCAATAAGGAATATTCTGATTCAGAGCTTCTGACGAGGTTCTGTTCATCGCTAATGTTTTGGCTGCACCTGGACCGCACTAGGTTTGTGGCTGTTATTCACTGTCGGGACACATCTGTATGTGGGGGGGGGGGGAGAGGCGGAAATGAAAATCCTCAAAGTTGGTGAATAATGAAAATTAGTGTATATGATGATAATATAATAGGGGATTCTTATTCTTCTTGCGCAGTACCCCTTCGACCAGGCGAGCAATAGCCAGTATAGAGGTATAGCTGCAGGCTCAGTCACTGCTGTCTGAGCCTGCAGTATGAACCGGTAGATAGTGTGTTACACGGTAGA
>NW_003207459.1:0-1139 GCF_000006405.1 Perkinsus marinus ATCC 50983 | reverse complement strand
ATCAGCAGTCAAGAGTGGCTCACTCCCACTGACAAGACTTGTGAAATGTTCTCCATGGGTGTTAGTAAATTCCTTCTACAGGGCACCACATTGGTCAACGACGGTTCTGTTTTCTCGGAGGTCATCAACGTCACAATGGTCAACGAAATTGTCGATTGTGCCAGAAAATATGGTACTGGTACAGCCCTTTTGTTGGTCTCAGACAGCTACCCCTATCACGAATGCTCCCCCGATATATTCAGTTTTGCTACCTTCGAATCTCAGATTCAGCCTTATATCACTCAATATAATGTAGAGGAGGTGAGGTTCTGGGTTTGGGCAGGAAACTGTCAACAGTTCTTCTGGCAAATCGCGCAAAGTGTTGGGTCGATCATAAGCCGCAGGCTCAAGACCAGGACTGGAAAGCCTGTCAAAGCGTCGATCGGGTGAGTAAAATCGCCAGTCGCTTCTGCATTCAGAATAACCGTTCTGAGTATGCTAGTGTAGAGGCAACGTCTGGCCCGTAAGATTGATCCACGACGTGGTATAGTTTGTTCTCAGTTTCGGAGCGGAGCCCTCGGACTCACCACTGTGGAATTACGTAGAAGCAGCCAGGCTGGAACGCGTGTTTGATACCGTTTCGATCCACTTCGGGTATCGGACACTCTTTTCGGATAACATGGTTAATGCTGATTTCGCTCGTCAAGCCGTTCAGCGCCTGCTTACCCTCGGGGTACCAGCGTCAAAAATCGAGCTATCAGTGAGCCATGGACTCCTTTAGGCGGGAATCGTCTTGCTGATGCTGATTTGATAAGGGCGTTTGCGTTCAAATACGGTGTTATATTTCAGGTAGAGTGTACGGGATACTCACCTGGCGAATTTCAACCTCCTCGTACTTATCCTGAACTGATTGCTATGGGCGCACTTCCCTTCTCGGACGGCCATTTCAAGGACTATATCTATCAGTCGCAGAAGCAAGTCCTTGAGAAGACTTGCCTCGTCGAAGATAGAGGCCTATACGGGTTTTCAATCTCTACCATTTATGAAGACCTTCCCGCCAAGAACCGTTCTTCTTTACTCTATGCGGCACTATACTATTGAATCGATTTTTCGCATCGTTGGATCAACTCAGACGTCAACTGAAGAGTTCTCGATCAAAA
>NW_003203522.1:0-944 GCF_000006405.1 Perkinsus marinus ATCC 50983 | reverse complement strand
GAGTTATCCACCCTTCTACATTGAGGTTTCACCCGTTTTACGTGAAGTGGCGTAAACCTCCGTGAAAAACGCGATATTCGCGTCTTGCAATAGTTGTGAAATGTGTTTTTCGCTAGTGTTTTTCATATCACGGTCGTGAAACTCCATTGTAGCCGAAATGACATGAGAAAAGCGCATTCTATCATAGGATGCGTAAAGTCATTGATTCCTTCACAGCCTTAATCGCCGATCCCAAGGAACACGAAATACACCTACATGCTCCTGCAGTCTATCCTCCATCCCAGTACATCCTAATGGTATTAACTCCGATTCTACCTCTTCATATATCGCCTCGAGTAGACTCTCCTTAACACTACCAGGCTCCATGAGTGCTATATCGTTCATCTGAAAGCCCATCGATTCCCCCTCGCTGCTGCCGACAAGGCTCTCTACCCTTTTCTTATATTCATGCCATTGTTCCTTTAATATTCCCTTCATCGCAAATATGAGCGTACGGAATCCCTCGAGACTATATCTGACCACAACCTTTTTCAAACCCACAACAACACGCAGTGTCACCTGTTCACGGCGGCCGCCACAGATGCAGTCACCCCCTGGCATCCAGTTTGTTGGTCGCTTAGTCGTGGCAGCATAACATCATCTGCCCCCTTAGTGTACACATACAGTACCTGATACCGTCAAGTTGGCGACTTTCATACCACACCAATCTCAAACGCTTGATACTACATCATTATCATCCCCTGGTGGCTCCAATATAACAGTACTCCTCTTCCTCTCATTAGTAAAGGGCATCGTCCCCTGCACATGCCATTCCTCTCGGCTGAGTCCGACAGTCTTATCATCAACCTCCACGACCAAACGAGCCTGCTCCCTCTCAATCAGCTTATACCTATTATCACAATATTAAACCAACTTCCTTACTGTCGTAGTACCCAAGGCAAAGC
>NW_003204186.1:0-925 GCF_000006405.1 Perkinsus marinus ATCC 50983 | reverse complement strand
TCACAGTACAATGCACAGTGGTAATAAGCAAGTCTTCCGAGTCTCTCATTTCATATGCCATGACGATCGCTCAAGAAAGGGAGAGTACCAGTGGGGGGGGGGGGGGGAAGAGAAGATCTGCACATGCTCAACTGCATGTGTCGGCGACAATATGGAAATTGATATGGATGATTTTTTTATCGCTTCCTCTACACTTCCACTCGAAGTCGTATATAAACTCCTGAGCTCAGGTGAGGAGAGCGAACACATATTCCTACTCCAACACTCTATAGGAAACTCCTGAGCTCAGGTGCTGAGGAAAGCGATTACATATATTCCTACTCCAACACTGTATAGGAAACTCCTGAGCTCAGGTGCTGAGGGAAGCGATTACACATATTCCTACTCCAACACTGTATAGGAAACTCCCGAGCTCAGGTGCTGAGGAAAGCGATTACATATATTCCTACTCCAACACTGTATAGGAAACTCCTGAGCTCAGGTGCTGAGGAAAGCGATTACATATATTCCTACTCCAACACTGTATAGGAAACTCCTGAGCTCAGGTGCTGAGGGAAGCGATTACACATATTCCTACTCCAACACTGTATAGGAAACTCCCGAGCTCAGGTGCTGAGGAAAGCGATTACATATATTCCTACTCCAACACTGTATAGGAAACTCCTGAGCTCAGGTGCTGAGGAAAGCGATTACATATATTCCTACTCCAACACTGTATAGGAAACTCCTGAGCTCAGGTGCTGAGGAAAGCGATTACATATATTCCTACTCCAACACTGTATAGGAAACTCCTGAGCTCAGGTGCTGAGGAAAGCGATTACATATATTCCTACTCCAACACTGTATAGGAAACTCCCGAGCTCAGTGCTGAGGAAAGCGATTACATATATTCCTACTCCAACACTGTATAGGAAACTCCTGAGCT
>NW_003214674.1:0-1161 GCF_000006405.1 Perkinsus marinus ATCC 50983 | reverse complement strand
CCAAGGGGGCACAGGTCACTCATTGTCCCCGAAGACTGTGTCTATAACCCCGCCACCATTCTGGCTACACGTTCCTCTTAACAGAGGTTTGGTTGTGGCCTACGAAGTATCTCCTTATGCTGGACTTCCTCAGCGATGATGCCAAGCTCAAGTTTGCCCCGACTATTTGTTCTCCACCCTCACATAGGAATCGAAAATGATGCCATCAGCCTGATGCCAGCCGACGCCCACTTGGAGTAACTCAACAGAGAACCGCAGGGGTGGGTGGAAACGTTAAGTGTTGAGGAACGTGGTAAATACGTAAGGGATATTTCATCGCTTTCTGTAGCGGGACTTGCCCTTAGGGCCCTTCTGCTTCTTAATGGACTTGTCGACTCCTCTAGCCTTCGCTTGGGCGGCAGGGGCAGAGGGTCCTTTAGAGACCTGACGACACCCGTCCCACACAGGTTCAAATCCCACAAGGCCCTATTTCTACCTTCTTATTGCCCTTCTTCTTCCTACTAGGGGCCATATCAGTTCGGTCCTCTTCACCCTCGAAGCCAGCACGCATGCGCCCACCTCTGTCCTTCTTCCCTGCACCACACAACCTCCACATACCCCCAAGGGCCACCTCCCCTCAGCCGCCTACTCATCCGTTTAGCCAGGCCCCTCTGCATGCCCTCCTCATGCCTCCGCTCCGCCCTCTCCTGATCCTTCTTCGCCTGCTGAACTTCCAACTTCCTAGCAGCTCGTTTCTCCGATCTCGTCTTGGGCACCTTCGACGCTGAAGTTAACAACACTAGATGATCCGAAACACAGCGACAACCGAGTTGTGCATATCACACATACTACTCAGGTAAGGGGGAGAATCGGCTCTAACCTTACCAGAATCAATAGCCTCAGCACCGGCGCCCTTCCTGATCCACTGCTGTCTAGGTCGCCTGTCGATCTCCTTTCGATGTGTCTGGTGACCGCCGATACATGACCATTCAGCTACTACTAAGGTGAGGGACTTACCTTCATATTGTCCACCTTTTTTGCCATCACATCAGCCAAACGAAGCTCCCTCTCTACCGATTCCTCCTGCATGATTTGCTTCACCTTATCCTCACTCTCCGTTATTTTAACTGCGAATAGACCTTACCACTCCTTCCCCACCAAAGGCCCCCCACCTGCCATGTC
>NW_003207731.1:0-1029 GCF_000006405.1 Perkinsus marinus ATCC 50983 | reverse complement strand
CTTCAGAAGGCTGCCTTTGATAATATACCTTAGCAAAGAAACCTCTGCTCATGCTCCCAACGACTCGAAAACTTACGTATACAGAGCTCCACCAGTCTCTCCTGTGTCTTCCAGAGTGGTACGATAGACGATCGGAATTCTGATAATGAGCACCGTGCTGATATATATTCATGCATATCCGGACTCGCTACCCGCAGCGATTATTTTTGCAGTTATAACGGTACTGGATTTCGATTTTGTCTTTTCCACGATCCAGACAGACACGCTCCCCCAGTGTTAGATACTTCTTATGGAAGTGCCTAGATCAAGTGAAGACCAATGACAGCTGTAGTTCAGCCTGCGAGATTACGTGTTCTCATCGAGGGCCAGGGCACCGTCCGTCGAGCGCCTGGGCAGTTCGTCCAACAGACAATCCGTCACCAAGGCCATCTGGCCACACAGGGAGCAGTAATACCTACCATAGGACAAATTTCGATTTTCTAGTCCTCTCTTCTTGTATCATTCACCACGCTGGTTCGAGAATGTGATTGATAACATCGACTCAACTTACTGGTAAAGCTTTCCTTTAGATTTGAGATGGCTGTCCTCGCTCGTATACTCTTCCATCTAAAAACGAATAGCGTCCGCGGGTCAACTCTTTTTCGCCTTCTCTCACTCAGACAAGTCGAGTGGTCCCATCTATCGAACATATCTACATACATGCCACTCACCTGGAAACGCTTATAACCACCATCCTGGTCCTGCATCTCGTCTCGATCCCTACGAAGATTCTCCAGATGACGGTGCTTGAGATCCAACAGAGTAGGCTGAAACAGGAACAATCCACGAGACAAACATTGCGACGAGTTAGATCTCTCCCGAAAAGAATCCTCCATGAACATACCCACAAACTCGCATTAATTTCGAGAGCGTTCGAAGATGCACGCTCTACAAACTGAGTTCCTTGAGCGCATATACCCTCCGCGACATGCAATGAGTTGCCCTACAAAAAGCTCCAGGCGTTCCACCCGATACCCACCCCTTCGTCAT
>NW_003217166.1:0-1541 GCF_000006405.1 Perkinsus marinus ATCC 50983 | reverse complement strand
ATCCGACACTCCCTTTGAAGGCGTTGGCTTCTCCTATTCCGAGCATTCCGTCCCCTGTGGCTCCCCATACTATGGTTCTTGAAGGTGAGGGGATAGGGAGCCGGTACGTTGTTGAGATATGCATCTTAGGTGGGTCGAGCGTCCCTACTGAACAGCTCTTGACTTCTGACGAAGAGCTGCTAGACTAGCAGAATATCATCATTGTGTTTGTTGTCGTAAGTTGTTCTGTGTCTCAGCCACCATCGGCTCCATCATGCAGAATGGTTCGAGTTAAACTCACGAAGACGATACCAGGCGACAAGTTCGGCTTTGTGAATCAAGCACCGTTACTTGGGGCAGCAGTGATGGGAGGCCCGACTTGCCTCGAGGTGAGTCGTGCAGGCAGCTCGGCGGGCTGGGCTTTGATTGAGGACGGGTGCTTACTGATTTACAGATTGTCACTATTGTGGATGGAAGGGCAGCTGTTGGACAAATGGAATAAAAGCCAGGCTGGGGAGAGTAGAGTGACGGGAGGGTCCTACATTACTATGGTATGTCATGTGTGTCTTGTGATTATCCCTTAATCAGGGCCAACTCATGTCGCATAGTCACACTGATGTTTGTGGTTATGCTGATGCCTTTCCTGTGATGTTGTCATCGCGAGTCGTACACCATTTTTATTCTAGGTGAATGGTGTTAAGCTGGACTTGAAGGAGATGAGGGAAGCGCTGAAGACAGACAGTGTCGACATGGAAGTGTACGTGCCTATTGAAACCTGATGATGATAATGACCATGCATTCGATGTCAGTCTACCAACGCTCCTTGTGCCACAGCCTGTGTTGCGTTCTTAGTAGTGAATCTCATCCCAACTCAGGATACGGTTAATCTCGTTGATCAGGCTAGTGGCCGAGCGATAATATAGCCTGTATGATATAGGTGGATGAGCTAGCCTAATATAGCACGGTAAGGTCCACCATGACGGCGCCGCATATGTCCAAAACGGCCCAAAACGAAAGGAGCATGGATGAAATAAGTCGCTAGTGTACGAAAAGTAGTGGATGAGGTGTTTCGGAGGAAATTTTAGGGAACGATCGTTACGAGAGCATGAATGGATGAAACCTCGTGGAAGGAAAGAATTAACCGAGAAGATCATGGATGAAACAGAGGTGAACGGATGGAGCTGGACGAAAGTGACGTGGATGAGTTAAGGTGTACAAATCCGCTCATTGACGAAGAGCTCGTGGACTGAACATATCATGGGGGGAACGTGTCAGTATGAATGGAGGTACCCCGGTCACCGGGCCCGGTGAGACACCCCGTCCAATCGGTAGAAAGAGCCAAAGAGCCCAATCAGCGCACAGCTCTCTTGGACTATTACAGAGGCTATCATAGATATGCTCATCCGAAACGCAGACGCCATTTAGTTTCAATCTATTGACGATATTGTCGAGCACTCACAAGTAATGAGCTACGGTAACAGGAGGCTTTTACAAAAGCGTGTTGAAATGTTGCCGAAAAGACAAGACATCTGTTGAATAGAAATAACGTTGGCGGAGATCAG
>NW_003209802.1:0-2308 GCF_000006405.1 Perkinsus marinus ATCC 50983 | reverse complement strand
ATCACCCCAGTCAGTCCCCCAGTCGACTTCTTTCTTGTAATTCTCATCAAGTTTACCAACAGCACGTCGTCCAAGACCTGTCATGATATGAGCATCACCTCGGGACGTTGGAGTCATGCTGGCGCTCCTCCGGTCTTATTATCCTCCCGTATGAAGTTCTCGAGTGTGAAGTCCGGATCAGAGTCCCAAAAGCTGCTCAATGACCTATTCATCAAGGCAGGGGTCATGAGGATGAATCATAGAATAATTTTAACCTGGTGTAGAGCCAGAGCTGTTTATCCGCATTGTATACATCATAACCCTTCGAGAGGAAGCCAGCTTTCTTTATCTACAGTTAACGAGGATCGGCAGGAAGCCGGGCTGAAGATCTGGGACGGTTAGATCGAAAATAGAGGATGTACACCCCATAGTTGATGAGAATAAGATGATACCAAGTATCATACGTAACAACACCAACTCAAGGAGGTCGCAATGACAATGATGAAACCAATGTATGATGGTCAATTCGTATGTGATAATCATGCATAACCAAGTGACCAACATCCGTTATAATAACAATAACAAAAGCCAATAATGTACGCCTCAATAACTTCAGTGCTGCCGTAGCAGCCAGCAGCATCATCGCCACCACCTCTCACTGTATGGCAATCATCTGCATCATCATCATTCTCGCACTTCCACTGCTACTCGTTGCTCCCCTTCGTGGGCAGTGGCGAGGTGTTGAGTTCTCGCATTGTTATCATCATCACGATGATACTCAGCATTCGTTCCAGATGTTGGAGGTGGTGGTGGTGGTGCATGATGATGTTGATGATCATCGTCCAACTGCATGGACGACTGCCCATGATCATTAAAGGAGCCCAATGCTGCCCGTTTAGCTGCTAATAGCTCGTCAAGATGCCGCATATGTTCCCTATTCATCCAATGCATACAATGTCGATGTTGTTGGTATCGATCTTTACTTCACATGCTGCAGTTCTTGATGCCTCTGATGTATCCTCTCCCTTTGTTGCTCTGCTCTCTCCCTCTTCCTCTCCTTTCTCATACGACGATCCGTCTCAGCGGCCTGAGGCTAGAGGCTACTGTGTGGTAATGCATCAATATCCACCTCATATTGTTGTAGTAGGGATGTCGATGATCCCGAGGATGATGAGGAGAACACTGGTAGCTTTAGAGATGGAACCTGAGATACCGGTCGGATTTGCTGCAGCATATCCTCCTGATAGTAGGCTTTGGTTGGATTCCCATCCAATCACCGATAACCTCACGTGGTGTCTCGGACAGGAGGAAACGGGCCGGTTGATACGCAATGATCCTTTTCCTTTCCTCAACGTGGAGACGGCGGGTGGCGCAAGCTTAAGCATCGATACGATACCTGTATTGCTGGTTCCTTCCCAAGAGGTACAGCATGAGCATCAGGTGGGCTAGGCTGAGTAGTAGGAGGAGGAGGAGCCGTAGTGGGGGCCGCCATCATCACGTCTACAGGCCTGAGAGAGAAGCCAATCCCTATTGCTATGAGGCTGGCAGCAGGACCCATCCATAAGGTCCCAGATGGGCACCTCTCCCTTCCCAGCATGACCAATAATGCTATTGGCGATACTTGGCCGACGGCAGTTATGATAGTGTGAATCACTGGTGTACCCTTGACATGAGCCTTGACAGCAGCTTCGGCCGCCATTACGCATGGCGGCCTTTGATCGTGAGAGTCCCTCCTGGTATGAATAAGCCGACTGCAGTAGGGAGGCTGACAGCGGCAGTTACCTCGATGCTGAGAGACTCCTGGTCTTCATCCTCTGTGAAGCGGAGACTAGAGCCACTCCTAGTGGCGGTAAAGCCAGAGGTTCGAGGGCCAACCAGAGCGTGATTGAAGGGTGGTTGGTGTGGTCGGCTGCAGCTATCATTAATGACATGGGCCGTCGAGGGGCCATCAGCATTGTGGCATTTATGCTGGGATAAGGGGCGGCAGCAGGAGTAAAGGCATGCTTCGCTAGAAGTAGTGGAGGAGTGATGGCAGGAGGAACAGCAGCTAGCAGCTCGGGGATCGTGGTAGGGCCCTGGTGCAGCAGCATCAGCAGCAGCATCCTTAGGGATATGAGAGGAAAGTGTAGAGGAGGATGGAGAGCAACAACAATAACAACAAGAGCAGGGTACTCCTGGCCCCTCTTGACCACCTCCATCTGTAGTAGTATCATGATTGTATTGTTGTAACTGTGCAGCTGTGGTGTTGATAAGGTCGGATAGGCTGATACAATGATAGGCACTTATACAACAGTAACAGAGACCTTACTCAGCTCGGACGCTATCAATA
>NW_003213566.1:0-1739 GCF_000006405.1 Perkinsus marinus ATCC 50983 | reverse complement strand
TCTAACAAGATCGAAACTGGGATCAAGCTGCCACCACTTACATGCTACCCCACCCAGAAAAATCTCACTCGGGTTCGTCACTGTCGTTACGACAGTGTCGTACTCTGCATTCTGCTCCAGGATTTCTGGATTTCTCTGAGAGCGCCGTTATGCTGGATGGCTTCGTCCGCACTGGGAGAAGCTTTGTTAGTGCATTCACACACTGGGACCCGAGACAGCTGATAGTATCAGCCAGGCTGGTTGTATGCCGTAGTCATTTTGGCAGTATTTGCTAGTAGCATTGTTGTGAGAGGGCGATTGGCCTATGGCCCACAATAAGATTTGAATCAGCTTGAATTGAATGGAATTGAATTGAATTGAATTGCGTGTATGGGAACAGAAGTCTCAGTTGTTGTGTTATGTGTGTACTTTCGGTTCACCCGGTTCTCTTATGAAGACACACCGCCAGTTCTTCACTGGCTCTCCGTCATCGTCGTAGCCCACGACTCGTATGCAAGGTACTCCAAATTGGAGTACCTTGACCAGTGGAGTACCTGTACCGTACCAAACCAGCACATATTGGAGTCTCCAATATGTGCTGGTTTGGGTCTAGGTTCTCAGGATTGCACCTTCGAGGCATGATGAGAGTCACAATAGCTGAGGCCGATCGAACAAAGATGATCAAATCATCGTGAGGTGATCAGGAACGAAGCCGGCATAAGAGAGTTGTACACATGAGCATTGCCATGAGCGTGCGCCCGATCGATCGACGTCGTCTTTCATACACATCAAGTGAGTCAGGCCCATATTCGTGGTCTTTTGGAGTCCACTAGTTACAACAACAACCTCAGAATCCATCAAGAAGCTACATGTTCATCGTTGTTCGGTGTTTATTTTACATAATTCCCGAAAATGCAGGTATTATTCCCTAAAATAATTCCTTAATTCCCTTCCCCGGGAATATTCCCGGGAATAATAGGTATAATTCCCCACTTTCAGCCACCCTGCCACAAGCTTGACAAACACTACGACAGAGGTTCCCCATCTTCGGAAACCAACACCAGTCCGAGAGCAGAAACTTCAGCTGTCTCGAGTTAGCATGGGGCCTCACTTGGCCCCACGACGACCAAAAGCAACACAGACACGTAAGTACCCAGCACTAGGTACATGTGCGACAAATTCGCCAAGCCATGAACCAACCTCTCGTGCGGGTAATGTCGGTGACTCACTAACACGGGACTCAATAGATTCAACAAGAGCTTCTAGTGGACGACGCCGCTTCCAACGTAGGACACCATTACTATCTAGGTAAATTGCCAACCCCAAAAGTTCAGATCCTATCAAATCCACAGGCTCTTTTGTTCGTAAGCCGTTCTGAGATAGGACGTCTCGTACAGCAGTCACCACCTTCTTGAAATCTTCAACCGACTGAGTATTTAAGCGAGTCACCAAAATATCATCGAAGTATCGGAGAGTAGAAGGGTAGTTTTGGAGAATAAAATCTAATACATTTTTCAGTAATCGCGGAGCACAAGACGCTCCGAACCCTAAACGGACAAGCCTATAACAACGGCCCTTATACTTCAAGCACTGGTACCAACTGAGGTCATCACGGATCCTCAATGACGGGTATGCTCGCCGAACGTCGAGTACTTGGGCTTGGGGATAATGGTGCCAGCGTCGTAGCTCTCGCCCACAGTCGGCAGCGAAAGGATCACTAGCTTGAATACAATAAGAGTTGAGATAGGCAAAATTGAGTG
>NW_003210806.1:0-1062 GCF_000006405.1 Perkinsus marinus ATCC 50983 | reverse complement strand
AAGAGGAGTGGTATGGAGACAGAAAATTGAAGAAAAACGTTTCTCGCTGGGATTGAACCGTGGGGGCGCCTACCCAGTCAGGATCGGTGGCACAGGTTCGGTGCTCTGATTACGAAGACTTCAATCGACCTTTTACAAAACATGAAACACGATGGGGGAGTTCCGCTAACTTTTGCAATATAACTTCAAGAACCAACTTGGAGCTTCGACAACTTGGCAGATCACCGTTGAAGTCTTGGAAATATGGAAAAGCATCGGGATCGCGAGGTCATATCACATCGATGCAAGGTCTACGTGATGGCTTAATTTCATACGTGCGAGACTACGAGAGAATCGATCTTACCGTTGGCCCCGAAGACGGGACGAGAAGTACTCCACCAGTAGAAAGGGGTAGAGATTGGCACCTCGCCAACGAGGGTTATAGTAGTAGGTATGAGCTGAATGGGTGGCGAATGAGTTGGGCGTACAGCATTGGGATATCTCAACGCATTTACTGACTGGTGACCCGCAGACTGGTGCTCTCCTTCCTTTGTTGTTTTAGGCTGGATAGAGTTGATAAAACGGTCCGCCTATGACTCGTATATTCTACCATGTCAAACGTGTATAATTTGGTTTCCACCCAAAAATACTCATTTACTCGAAGGGGTGAGTGTAAAAGAGATCTGAACTGGTCATTGTGTGGTTGGACGGTTTCAAGTAGAGGCAAGCGAGAGTTGAGGTAGTAGTGGTATGTGATGAAGTATGGGGTTAGTGATATGCTCCCCTTGCCTGATCATACATCCATACCATAAGAGCGGCATGACTCCTTCCCTTTCCTTCAGGTCTGGCAGTACTGGACAGTATTAATCAACTCTTTATCATATCATTGTGCCTGTTTTCGATAACCTATATAATGTCCCACGTTGAACATAGTAGCACTATAGTTGATTTACTCATCTACTTTAGTATTCGTGTTATCGCTCCTACGCTCTTCCTATCGTCTTTGTTGATGGAGGGCAGCTGTTGAGTCTTCTCACCAGCACAGGAGGCTGCTATTATATGTATAAGGCCACTAGCCCCGTA
>NW_003207424.1:0-1223 GCF_000006405.1 Perkinsus marinus ATCC 50983 | reverse complement strand
CCTCGACTTGTTTCCCTCTTTCCGCGTCAGATCTGTGCTATTGTCATGTGTTTACCTTCTTCCACCGCCTCTGTGGAGCGCTGCTTCAGCTCAACAACTAGGTTAGCCAGTGATCGCAGGCCGCTCTCTGGCGAAATCTTGAGCCAGTTGATGCGTGCAAGCCTGCAAGGTCCACCGTTACCAAGCCTAGACGCGGCCCCGGCCGCTGTAGCTGACTACGAGAGCTTCATAGAGGAAGTGTGGGAGCATTGGGTACAAAAAAATAGCAAGCGCATATCCACCTCGTCTTAGTCACTAAGACTTAGTGGCCTTATCAGTCACAAGGTGTCATTAGTTATGATACAAACTTAATAATTTTCCACGATTACGAGTTTAATTTCTGGACTGCCCAGGGATCAATGTTTCGCTCGTTAATGGCACTCAGTGACTCGCCGAGTGGCACTCGGCGAGTGCACGATGAAATGGAGGGCTAAGTGCAAGTGCGTCAATGAAAAGGTCTAGATAAAGCCCTGCAAGGAGGCCTCGCCTTAAAGCGCCTGTGCATGCCAGTTTCGTCCATGGATCGCAGGTCTCTCTCGACAGAGTCGAGTTTGGCCTTCTTGATGGCATTGAAGTACTTCCGCTTTAGTTTCTTCACATGGTTAAGCCCTATTTGGCATGTGTTACTATCACAGTTCTCCCTGTTCCGGCGTCTTGTGGAAGCTCTGAGTGAGTGATATTCCTTACGGAGTGTGTCAAGGCCTTTATGCCACCATGACGGGCGGCTGCGTTTGTTATCAGTATTACCTGGGTGAGTTCTTGGTGTGGATCTAATCACAGCTAGACTCAATCGTTCATCAAGGAGCCTCGCATAGTAGTAGTAGTAGTAGTAGTAGGTCGGAGGTGTTGCAAAGTACACCTTGTCGTCTAGCTCTGACATAGGTGATCAGCTCGGGTCGAATGATGTGGTTAGTTATGTGATACTCCTTACTGGTCAAAACACGACAGAACAATCTGAAAAGAGTAGGTTAACTTATGAACTGAGATTCCTGAGCGCTAAGCTACGGGATTGCAGCGGATCAACCGCTGGCAGCGTAGTGCATCAGCTAGGTCCTAGCTGCTAGGACAACGAAAGCGGAATCAGAACGGGCTCATGATGTGCCACTCATCGGCTAACCCGACCAATGTGACTCAAAATGCTTCTTCACGAGCCTACGACGTAGGCCCTACGTGTGCTTCGTTAT
>NW_003210853.1:0-1000 GCF_000006405.1 Perkinsus marinus ATCC 50983 | reverse complement strand
CAGAGGTGCAGACGGAGGCCTCCGAGGAGATGGAGAGCACCAATGCTGAGGTAAGCATCACATTAGTCAACATCATCATGATGCATTACAGATTGGGAATAGTGTCGTGTCTGGGACCGACGGGATGATCGAAGTGAGATTGGAAGAGTTAACGAGAGAACATCGAGTAGAGGGTATTTCTGCAAGTGGCATGGTATTGATGATGATGATTATAGTATCTACAAGAGCACACGAGGGGCCTGGCAGAGACTCTTTGTAAGGGCATAGGACGTATAGAGAGGCTTGAGAATGATAGACCACTTAGGAAGGACTCGATTGGTAGTAGAGTGGAGGAGGTAAGGATGATGGGACTGTTGTGAGGTGTTGGTTATGAGATATAGATGTTGGCCACTTTACAAGGGATGAGGTTTTATGTAGAAGAACACGATTCTCGAATAAGCACACTATCTGCTACCATTCAGGAGGTAAGCATTCTCGTGCATGCTGCCCACTACCACCAATACGATTACGTTAATCACATCAACGACAACAACAACAAAGGACTAACTTGTTGTTGTATATGTTGCTGTAGTTGTATATGTTGTTATTTTTCTGATTGGGATGCAGTTGTTAGCGATACTATGAGGCTACCAGGTGGTGCGGTGTAGAGAGCAATACGCTCGCCTAACTTTAGAGTGTTCCAAGTGCTGCCAATTTCAATATAGTCAACCTGTTCAGGCTCAGTAGTAACATGAGGCCCTTTTAGATCTATGCTATGCTCCGCGAGTTCGTCGAAAGTGGCATACCGCTCATTGAAGGTAGTTACGAGTTTGGTGGTATCCGAGGTTCGTTCTTGGAAGATTCAGAAAAAGCCCATTCGAATCCGGATTATGATGATAAGAAGCACATGGCTGGGAATAAAGTAAGGCTAGGTTGGGGGACCTCATTTTGTAGCAAGAATCTTATGTGCCTGCGTGCGGAAATTACCTCACGAATTCATGAGCGTGACGATGCTCCCATT
>NW_003204851.1:0-1418 GCF_000006405.1 Perkinsus marinus ATCC 50983 | reverse complement strand
GCTGCGGCTCGAGCTGCATGAAGCAAGGTGTTGTCACAAGATGCGCTGTTGAGGAAGTTACCAATCATTGAGGCAGTAGGGTGTTGAATTTGCATCTCTTTAAGAAGAACGCTCCCATCCTTGGTGATCTTGATCTGGCCAGCACCTCCGACGAGCCTATAACAAGCAATCATGAATTAACGTTGGTGTGGTATGTTAATCCTGAGCTGCCTGCCCATAGTACATCTTGAGAGTGCCCCTAGGGCCAAGATTGCTCTTCATAACCTCACTGAGGCCTTGAGCAGCATTGCAGTTCACCAACAATGCTTGAGTGGCCTTCAAGACATCGGCTTTGGAGTTAACGACGCTTACCATAGCTCGGAAGAAGGAGAACCACAAACTAAGTGTAGTAGCACTCAAGCTGATGACACATGATACCAGATAAGCTTAGCCACCACCACAACCACCGCTGCCGCCTGGTCATCATCCATAATGATACTATCCTCCACTACGTAGATTATACGTGCCAACAATGGATTCTAGACACATGCTCATACTCAGTTGTGACTTCCTATATCGTCAATGAGTGGCCATCCATCAACCCATGCCGAATCATATGGTATCCCTCCCCATCTGTATGGTCAGAATGGTTAATCGATCATTGTGGCGAGCGCTAACTCAATTCTTCCGCCGCCGGGCTGTATCAGATTTCGCCAACTCAGAAATCGCCAAAATGACGCCAAACAGATTCGCGGGCCTAACGACAGAAATTCTAGGTGATACCAGTGTTGGAACAGATTACAACAATGTGGTGAAATACGATACTCTACAACTGATTTGGACTAAGATTTGGTGGATTCTGCAAAATTCAACAGATGTGCAGTAATCTGCGTGTTGTTCTCATTCCGCCAACACCAGTATTGGCAATAACTGCACATGGACAGCTCCCGCCAAGTTGGTCTCCTGGACAAGAATTGCCAAGTAGGTGATTTTAGGGTTGTGAAATATGGATCGAACAGCGTGCGCCTTGGCTATCGATTTATGTTTTGGACGGTCCAAATTGGACCAGACTTTTGGTGCCACCAAACTGGTGGTGTCCAGCATACATAGTCATTGGAGTTCGTACAAGCTCATTATATCAAGACTCAACGTTGGTTCATCCCCATAGATGATCGTAATGGACTCCATTAAATGGAGCAGGGACCAATTCACGCCGTCAATTAATTATTTACGACTCTCAGCATGGCTCGCGACTCGGCTACTTCTCTTAGTCTTCGAGGTCAGTTACTGCTTGCAACGACACTCCACTTCTACTATTACTGCTACTTCTTCTTCGTTATCTCCCCACGATGACGATTCTGTGACGAAAATTTCTGTCGCTGATCCTGAACGGTTTAGGCTGAACCCGCAACGAGTAAGCGTATGAGGTGCTACAACTT
>NW_003213339.1:0-2207 GCF_000006405.1 Perkinsus marinus ATCC 50983 | reverse complement strand
AGCAGCTCCAACGCCAGTCTCCATTCTGGAAACCGGTTGTAGAGTTTGTTGAATCCGGGAGGAAAGGTCATCCTCCAGCTGCTGTTCTTCGAGCTGCTGAACATGTCCGTTTATCGCCTGATGGAGTTCTCATGGGTTTACGATATGCCCATGGATCTGTTCTGCAGGAACCTAGAGAAGTATATATCGTACCTGGTGATACACCTGAAGGCCGAAATTTGTCCTTCCGTATCTGTTTAAGCTATCATGACGGCAACCACTATAATGCTCGGTATCTACGTTATGAGGTTTCTCGTAAGTTCAGCATTGATGGTATATCTAAGCTATGTTCTTTGGTATATCGGCAGTGTAAACGGTGTCAAGAAGCAGTGGTCACTAGATTTTATAAAGGTTTCCTAGGACATACTGATGTCCCGTCATCGTCGGTATGGGACACGGTATGTATGGACATTGCTGGCCCTTTCCCTAAGGATATTAATACAGGTTATACAGTAGCATTGGTATGCGTAGATATGTATTCACATTTTGCTATTATAGTTGGTCTGTGTAATCAGCGGTCTCAGACTATTTGTGGCGCCCTCAACCGTCTTATACAAGAGCATGGGCTTATGCGTGAACTCAGGAGTGATGGTGGTCCTTCGTTTGTGTCATCTTATTTCAAGCGATGGTTGTTAAGTAAAGGTGTTTCCCATAAAGTTGTGAATAAATATTCACCTTTTGAGAATGGCCTCGCTGAAAAGACGATTGGTGGTCTAAAATCCAGTATCCGACTTTTTCCTGAGGTGTTACGTAGTCGGTATCATGATTCCTCTCATTGGTTTGAGGTAGCTGCTAAAGCTGTAAGAAGGCTCAATGATCGACCATATTTGAATACTACTCCTTTTGCTCTTTGGTATGGTCGTGAGCGACGGTCTGAAGAAGAAGTTCGGCTGGCTATGGAACCTGAAGCTACTACGGTGGAAGCTCTGAAGAAGCACAGAGATGAGATGCGGAATGAATTTGACCGTGAAAGATGCCTTCGTTCGCCAACTGGACGATATACTCCGAGGACCTTGAGGATTTCACCGGGCCAGAAGGTTAAGGTGTTCAGGCCGAGTTCTTTGCCTGGTGTTGGCCATAGTCGTGGTCTGTTGAAGAAGCCAGTATATACGGTAATTGCACAACATGGTGTTGATGTTGAGCTACTAGAGGATGGTAAAGCCTCTGGTGATGAAATTACTGAGCATATTCGTAATGTAAGACCATATTATGCTTAATCTATTCTAGAAAATCTTGAAAGCACGGTCAGGGGGGTGATGTTGTTGCCCAAGGAAATGACCGTGTCGTTATTGCAGTAATCTGATCTAATATCTATGTTTGTGTCCCCATTTGTGTTATTTCACTTCCTTTGGTATCTTAGCTAAGACATCGCACAAGCTGCGCTAGTCGTTGAGGATATGAGAACAGTTGTAAGATAGTTGTGGATACTTATTTTCTCTATTTAATCTACTTGTGTTGAGAGGGCTGGAACGCCTACGCACACCGAGACTGAGGACAACGACACATACAATTCATCCGCTTCCTGAAAATGAGGGTGGCAAGGATTGGGGCGGTTGCATACAATTTTTCCACATACCGTGAGTGATATCGGGGACCACATGTGCATGAATACTGCAATAAAGCTCCTGATTGTTGCGATCTAGCACACAGTGTTCATTCGGCATCTTTACGCGCCGAATTGGCGGCATGATCCGCCAATTTGATTCTCGAACAACAACGACGACGTATTTGCTATCAGTAACCCGAGTTATAAGCACCGAATTCCTATCAGTTTTAGTGCCACCAACCCTTTCACATTACACAAAATGGGCTACACAACACAAAAAGATTGGAAAACTCGATATTCCCCTGCTGTGAGACGAATTATCTCAGAGAGATGACGTCTCGGGCATCAGGCATACTCGTGGTGGGGCGAACATGAGTGACTCATCCCGAATGAGACGATTCAAAATAATCCTCTGTGTGTTCGCTGAACTGCTCTAGCCACGCGGCAGTTTCAGTAGCGATACCGGTGCAATCATGGTTACCAGCAACCTGGGTGAGTATATGCACGAGATACCTGACATCGGTGCGATGATGCCGGGTCAGGGAAACCTTCTCTCGAATCTTGCTCGACACTTTCTGTTAGACAGGGGAGCTCAAATGATCGCCGGATTGTTCTGCAAACT
>NW_003210304.1:0-1642 GCF_000006405.1 Perkinsus marinus ATCC 50983 | reverse complement strand
TTCACGTTAAACGGGTGAAACTGCAATATACAGCCAGTAGTAAATCGGGATAAAGGAACCGATGAAAATTCTCTCTCATCAGTTACCATAACTTGAAATAATTCATTTGAGTTTCGCCCTAGTGATATCAAAAACACTAGTGAAAAATATATTTCACGACCACTTCACATCACCGCTAATATCGCGTTTTACACCGAGTTTTACGCCACCTCACGTTAAGCGGGTGAAACTCCACTGATTTTTCCGACACAGCGAAAAAAGACAAGACAGATTTTCATTTTCCACAAGTGCATCCTATGACGACTCTGAACTATCGTAGAGGCCAAGCCCCCCCCCTTACATCCACCAAAACAGAAACCCGTTATGTCAATATTCGGCCCCCAATCAGCCGGCTTCGGCAAAATTGTCTTCGCGAAACAGTACGCGAATGGTACCTGATCGCGCAATATTCCAATAATAGATTTCTTACCATAACCTCGCCAACTCGTGCTCTGAACGCGCTGGCAAAGCGACTTGAACGATGGAGATAAGATATGAGATCGATCAAAAGACGAGGCGCCACGAAGGCTCACCCCCACTGTTAGAGCGAATGGAGAAGCCTCTGCCCACTGCTACAAAAACATCCAAAAACACCACCGCCAATTCCACACGAATTAGTCGTGAAATATGTTTTCCACTAGTCTTTTTATATCACTAGGGTGAAACTCCATTGCTTGATAATGTCCTGGGTAAAGTTCTCGAAGAAAATCCAACGACATCCAGCCGAGACCAGAGTATGGTCCAAGACCTGTGCCGCTTACCCCCCATTTATCAATCAGCGACCCCGCGCTATGCCACATGCCGATACTAGGCAAATGAAGTACTTTCCGTAACTTCATAAAGTGAGTTGGCATGGATGACCGATGAACACCATTGGTAGACATCCAAAAGTCATTTGACTGGTAGGTTGCTGATGGATCAATTTCAGTACTGTCAACATCGCATCCAGCACGGTGTGATGCAGAGCCGCGACTTCATCCAAGTGTAGCATATTCAGCCCAGACATTTCAGCGACCAGCATTAATTCTTCGCAGTGCGCTTCCCGAGATTTTCACATCAATCGCCCATCCTGGCTTCCCTCAATCCAGAGGGAATCAATAGAGTCTGCATAGGAATTTCGAGTGATTCCTTCAACAGAGGCCGGATTGGATACTCGTATCATACAAGTTGTATGCTCATGATGGATACTCTAAATGTGAAAACTACATGGAAATCCGTACTCTGGCCAGCTTGCCTGAGTGATTTTTAGGTACCGCTCCCTTTCCAAAATCGACCGTAGATACCCCATAACAGCAAGCTCCATACAGAGTTTTTTCTGGTCGAGTATCAGCCACACTCATACAACAACCCAGTGGGTTGAACACCCACACCGGTCAGCCTCTATCCAGGACAGCAGAATGACAAGCAGAAGGTGCTCAACATTCTTATTCCCATTCCTGGACATTTCAATGATAGGCAAGAGATGCTTAGCATTCTTTTTCCGATCTGGTCATTGAACTTCCCTATATCCCTCGACTCTGGCAGAATTGTATCCTATCCATTCATTTTACTTTATGCTGGGGGCGTGTATGCCGCCGGCTCCCATATGGCTGGATACAAATGA
>NW_003210775.1:0-1615 GCF_000006405.1 Perkinsus marinus ATCC 50983 | reverse complement strand
ATGAGTCGCGGCTGAGGTTCTCGTATCAGCTAGTCCCGAAGAGTATTCTACTGCTAGTCCATTAGGGACGAGTCGCAGCTGTTATTGACCGGTTATTGACTACTAACCGAACGCCACTTTCTACAGTGAGCTAACTTGTCTTATAGGGACGGGGAACGCGCCACTGTTAGTCCATTAGAGACGAGTCGCAGTTGAGGTTCTCATAGGAATGAAAAATCCTGCTAGTTTATGAGGGACGAGTCGCAGCTGAGGTTCTCATAGGGACGAGAAACAATGCTAGTCTTTCAAAGACGAGTCGCAGCTGAGGTTCTCGTATCAGCTAGTCCCGACGAGCATTCTACTGCTAGTCCCTTAGGGACGAGTCGCAGCTGAGGTTCTCATGGAGACGAGACACACGCCACTGTTAGTCCATTAGGGATGAGTGGCAGCTCATCCGGAGTCGCAAGCATAAAAAACCCCGAGAAATTCTACAACAAATCCTTATGACAACTCTCCAAGGCCTAACCGAGCAACACTTTCTACAGCGGGCTGCTAGTCTCTGAGACGAGTCGCAGCTGAGGTTCTTATGGGGACGAGAAACAATGCCAGTCTTTCAGAGACGAGTCGCAGCTGAGGTTCTCATAGGGATGAAAAATACTGCTGGTTTATGAGGGACGAGTCACAGCTGAGGTTCTCATAGGAACGAGAAATACTCTGTCTCTTAGGAACGAGTCGCAGCTGAGGCTCTCGTATCAGCTAGTCCCGACGAGCATTCCATACTTCTGAACTTTTCGAGTTTCGAGGCTCGATCTCGAATCGATTCGGTCCCAGAGGTTATACAATCGATTGGTCCAATATCGATACCGGTAACCGAGAATCGATCTCGAATCGATTCTTTCGATTTAGGGGCGCCGGTTCGATCCAAGGCTCCGGCATTTTTATGTATTTTCTATTTCGAAAAGTTGCGCACAATGGAACCACTGAAACCCGGCACCTGCTCATCCGCGCCCCTAGATTCGTCGCCCCTAAGGTACTCAATCCGCCCCTAAATTGCCCAATCCGCCCCTAAATGACTCGTACCGGCCCCTAACTTTTCAAGCTACCCGAGCGTCCCTGAAGCTTCACTGCAAGCATGTCACGTGGCTTTGTTGACTGCCATGACATCTTGAGGAAAACTCATGTGCATCACGCTTGACCCTGGCCGTCTGAAAGATACATGTTCGAACTTGACCAGCCACTGGCTTGAACGTTTCGAAACCTTGGCCGACGCAATGATCAATCTAGTTTCGCATCGTTGTGTTGAGCCGTGCTATCTACTGATCTTGGCCGGCGGCCAATGGCCGCCCTGAACACGTACTGAGCGTACTGAACTCCACCACGTAACTACATTTATTAGCTAAGCACACTGGTATGGGTCACTGAGACAGAAACTGTGCCATGTATGTCAGTCTCAGAGAAGCTGTAACGATAGCGGATGACTCATCCAACTTTAGAACGCATGTGGCATATTTAGGGGCGGATTGAGTAATTTATGGGCGGGGCGAAGAATCCGGATTTTTGAACCTATGCTATATGCGATAACTATTAGAGTTATTAGGCTACTTAGTAGCCGCTACTATGGATATTGAATTTGCGG
>NW_003214608.1:0-966 GCF_000006405.1 Perkinsus marinus ATCC 50983 | reverse complement strand
TGTTGTCTATGACTAACTCGTTATACGATCCGTTAGGATTGGTAATTGAGCTAGACATACAAGGAAGGTATCTGGTACAGAGAGCTTCCCAGTATGCGTGGGATACTAGACTACCAGATGACCTATGTGTTCTTACTAGTAAGTGGTTGGCCTTGGTTAAGAAGGCTGTCCTCGAGACCAAGGTTCCCAGAAAGATTGACTGTAAGAAGTTGCTTGTCTATGTTGATGCTAGCCAAAGCACTTGGGGGGTGGATATTAGAACTCCAAGTGGGACTAGGGTTTGCGCTAAAGGTGGTCTTTTCCCTCAGCCAAAGAGGGATAAGTGGACTATTCCGCGGAAGGAGCTACTTTCTCTTATTTATGGTAGAGGCCTTCTTATAAATGTGTGGAAAACAGTTGATGAGAGTATGAGAGATCAATGTGAAGCTCTCATACTGAGTGATTCTCAAATCAATTGTTACAGAGTCCACAAAGAAGACCAGGCGACTGATATGAAGGCGTGGGAACGCAAGACTATTCAGTCGATGCGTGGCTTTATGATGAATCATTCGGTCGTTCTACGTCATGTGGCTACTACCTGGAATTCCGCTGATGGTATTACCCGTGGTACCTTCCCTAATAAGGTTAGTGAAGATATGGTCAAGGCAACGGCCGCATGGTGGAAGACCGATGATTTTACACTCGAAGCCCCTTGGGGTATGTCAGTGGACTTTGACTTTGAACTGGTTGACGAAGGTATTATCAGTGATGCTAAGGAAGAGGCCGCTGATGAGACTGCGGATCCCGTAAACCGGGTGGCTAAGCTGACGCTTGAGAGTGCTGATGGCTCTTTGGACCTCAGTATTAGGAAGCATCAGGATTTACTACGCCGACTTAGAAGATGGCAAGCGAAGGCTCTGAAGAAGGCGTACCAAGAACCCTCATGGGAAGAAGCTTGGTTGAGTCTTTTATTATGGAAGCAGTCTT
>NW_003201144.1:0-1041 GCF_000006405.1 Perkinsus marinus ATCC 50983 | reverse complement strand
TAGCGATACTGACGTGCAATCGTCGTCAGACTGGTATAGGGCGAAGACTATCGAACATCTAGTAGCTGTCCTCGAAGTTTCCTCAGGATAGCTAGAGTCTTTATCAGTTTGTCAGGTAAAGCGAATGATTAGAGGTTCCGGGGAAGTAACTTCCTCGACCTATTCTCAAACTTTAAATGGGCAAGATCCAGTAGTTACTTAATTGAACTATTGGGGTCAATGAGACGACTCTAAGTGGGCCATTTTTGGTAAGCAGAACTGGCGATGAGGGATGAACCTAACGCTCGGTTAAGGTGCTAAACTGCTCGCTCATCAGATACCACAAAGGGTGTTGGTCGATCTTAACAGCAGGACGGTGGTCATGGAAGTCGAAATCCGCTAAGGAGTGTGTAACAACTCACCTGCCGAATCGACTAGCCCCGAAAATGGATAGCGCTGAAGCGAGTGACCGATACCGGGCCATTGTTGCAAGATAATTGGCAACAATGAGTAGGAGGGCGTGGGGGTTGTGAAGAAGCTTGGACGTGAGTCTGAGTGAAACAGCTTCCAGTGCAGATCTTGGTGGTAGTAGCAAGTATTCAATAAGAGAACATTGAAGGCCGAAGTGGGGAAGGGTTCCATGTGAACAGCACTTGGACATGGGTTAGCCGATCCTGAGAGACAGGTTAAATTCCATCGGATTGGAGCTTTGGCTCTGTTTCTCGAAAGGGAAGCTGGTTAGTATTCCAGCGCCGAGACGTGGATAATATGTGGCAACACAAGTGAACTCGGACACGCCATAGGGGACCCCAGGAAGCGTTGTCTTTTCTTTTTAACAGTTCGACTTACCCTGGAATCAGATCATCTGGAGATAGGGTTTTCGAACTGGAATAGCACCTTGTCTAACAGGGTGTCTGGAGTGTTCTCGCTGGCCCTTGAAAATCCGAGGGATAGATTTATTCGCACTCTCGATCGTACCCATAACCGCATCAGGTCTCCAAGGTTAGAAGCCTCTGGTCCGTAGGACAAAGTAGATAAAGGGAAGTCGGCAAAATAGGTCCG
>NW_003203623.1:0-1411 GCF_000006405.1 Perkinsus marinus ATCC 50983 | reverse complement strand
GTTTCTGGTGGGAGGCTTTGAAGTGCTGCTCCTTCACATTTTTACTCACTTTCAAGCTTTCCGAGCCCCACATCTCAACTTACCTCCGCGAAGTTAAGCATTTCACTGACGTTGACATCTACACACAGATCTACCCTTGGTGGACCTATTCCACTCTGGTATTGGTATTCGTCTCAGCTTTTTTGGCTGAATTCGTTGGCTACAAGCTCTCACTGATTCTTGGCGCGTGTGGAAGGGTGGCGACCAGGTTTTTATTACTGTTTGGGACGGAACTCTGGCACATGCAGATGATGCAGGTATTTTACGCTTTGGGAACAACGGCAGAAATCGTGTTCTATGCTTACATATTCCACATAGTCACACGTGACGATTACCAGAAACTGACATCGATGGCGTTAGCGGCACATGTAATCTCTAATGCTCTCTCCGGTTTCCTCGGCGATATTCTGCTCAACGCCTTCAACCAGAGCTATACTACGCTAATGTGGTGGTCAGCCGTTTTCGTTTGTTGTGCTGCCTTGGTATCCCTCACTTTTACTCCAGTGAGGAGACCCAAGAGTCCTACACCAGCTCAGGTATGGACCACTATAAGGCTCGCCTATCGGAATCTGACTTTTCTACTCATCATTCTCTGGTGGATATTCGCTAATGCTGCCTATGGGATCGTATATGGCTACGAATCCTCCTTGTACGACATCATCATGACCCGAGACAAGCTGGACAATTACAACGGCACAGTGTTCGCGATGGGCCAAATCCTTGCAACTATTACATCGCTAACTGTTGCTGTACCGATAATCCTGAGGTTCACTTCTAAGAACCAGCATTTCACGGTTGGTCTCGTGGGGTGGTTCTGTACAGGAGCCCTAGGGGTCATGGCTTGGTGGTCGAACTTAGCTCCTATGTGCACGGGATTTGTACTGTATTACGGATCCTATCACTTTATCAACGCGTTCGTTTCTGCCGAAACTGGACGAGTCGTTAACTCTAACACAAGGACACTACAAAGTTCGGGTGACCCCGGCCGAGATTGTTATGCAATGGTCGTGCTGTGTAACAACGTTGTAGCTCTAGTGCTGTCAGTTCTTCTCAATTTCATCTTCTTCACTTGGTACGCGCTGGATCTATTCCTGGTGTATAGGATCTTATGGGCCTATCAGGCGGTTTTCACAGCAATATTCTCTCTCGGTGCTCTCGGCTTGTACAGCTGGCATCGTCTTCAATGCTCTCCTCAATCCTAAGGAAATTCGTTCGCTGCAGCTGGCGCAGCTGTGCTATATGACCTACTGACAACACTTTCTCGGAACCTGGGGCTTCAACTTATCTTTGGTTATTTTGGTTGAGTTAGTGTACTAGAAACAGGTCGTGAAAAGTAATGGCGGGTCACTTTTAATGACCTTATCGAGAGCGC
>NW_003202466.1:0-1355 GCF_000006405.1 Perkinsus marinus ATCC 50983 | reverse complement strand
ATTGTTGGTTTCTCTTTAATACAGGAAGAACTCAACAACGTCCGTGTTACTAGAGGGTTGATGAAGTTTGATAATGATGGGATAGAGTTGGAGTATTGGTACTACCTATTCAACAGCTCATGAGTCTTCTTTGGAAGATACGCTGTAGGGATCGTTGCAGCAACATTGAAGACCAGGATCATTCCGCTTGCTGTTGCACTTTTCTTGTATTCGCACTATCTCCTCTTCATAGTTCACCGCCACCATCATCAGATATTCACTCTACTCACTCGAGTTTTCTAAGTGGTATGATTCTACACCATCCGTTGAACACTGGCACACAACAGACGAAATTCTCTTCAACTTATCCTGGATATACCACGTATTATCACCACCACCTCACTGCTACTATTACTACTACACCCGTGTATTTTAGATATTATCTAGTATCGCTATGTTCATTATCGGTATCGTCCCTGCCAGGAGTGTTTATGGTCCCCGTTTTGAAGTAACCCTTGTCTACCATCTTATTTTCTCCCTTTGTATGATCCTTCAGATCATAACTCAAGTATGGTTGAATGTTGGTGTATGGGCGATCGTATTGTTTGGTAATCGATGGAGAAGTGCAAAGATGTTTGGTGACGGTCATGCGTCAGTAATCCATAACATTCTCTTCCTCGCCATCACCGTAACTGGTCTTCTCAGTCTTCTAATGCGGCAGAGCTCGAGCAAGATGCCTTTTCATATCCTAGTGATGCCGATTTACTTCTCCTACTACATGGAATCCTTACGTACAGCTCTCACTCTACCTCATCATTATCACAATAGCCTCTCACTGTTAACTGTAGATACCTCTGTATTCTGACTCCAACTCGTGCAAGGTTATTGTTACCACTAGCTGTCACTATCTGCCTATCGTCAGTCATCATGATAATGTTATGGCATCTTTCAGTGAGATGAGACATTTCAGATATGGTGGTACTAGCCTGATACTCGGGGGACCGAACGGAGAAAACCAACTTCCTCACTTCATTATGCTGCTCATCCTGGTCTGCATGGTTATGTCTGGTAGTGCATATAACTTAGTAGAGGGGGACCGTCACTCAGGGATGGTAACCGCTGTTCTATTTCGTCAGGGAAAATGAACTTGGAAAAAGTTACCCGTCAGCATTTCATTGCCTCCAACATCGAGGCTCGTAATTCTAAGGTAACGTCACTTTTATCAGTGGTACCGCGGACTTGATACTCCAGCTGCTCGAGTACACAGTTAGAGATATGAATACTGCTAGAATTGGACTTACAACCACTTATGAGAAGGCATTCACCGATATTGAAGCAGCACTAAAGCTTCTTGAAGACTACGGAAGTAGCCGTGT
>NW_003207555.1:0-1030 GCF_000006405.1 Perkinsus marinus ATCC 50983 | reverse complement strand
TAAGAGGTGTAGATGATGAGCATCCATGCCTCTGTGCCCATTGAAACCAGTACACCACGTCTGTGTTTTGAGTCATGAAAACGCGTATACGATGGTATACACATACCCCAGCGTTGCACTTTGTCGTGTCCACCTGCTGAATAGCGGTGCTACTAATGAGAATCTATACTTCTACTTCCTACCGTGCAACGCCTTTATTAGTCTGCAAGCCTAGAGTCGTTTTTTGAGGTGAGTTATTGCCTTGTTTTACTGTATCAACGCTACACTAACGATATTGGTAATAGGATTATCACATCATCATTAATCATGAAGGTCATTTTCGTATTGATATTAGTATTGATATTAAAGGAAAGTTAAACACAGTGGTACTGCTACCACTCCAATGACAATAGTGAGCCCAAAACCTAGACGAGCGAAATCGGAAAAGTCGTAGCCAGCAGCTGCGTAGACCATCAAATTAGTTTGATAAGAAATTGGTGTTAAAAACTGGCAACCAGCGCCGACCATGAGTGGCCCTAAGCACTGATGGACCGGGAGAGCCATCTCATTAGCCACTGACACACAGACGGGGAATAGGAGGATGACCACGGCTGTTGCATGGAAGACTACTCCTAGCAGGCAGGTGGCGATGAAAATGGCCGATAGCATGCCGATGCTTCCCAGGGGGTCCATTAAGGTAACCAACCCCTGAGCTAGCACAGTAGCGACGTTAGTGATGGAAATGGCCTTGCCGAGCCCGAAGGCTCCAACGATGGTGAGGACAGTACGAAGGTTAACCGCAGCTAATGCGGTAGTGAGGGGAATACAACCAGTGAGGATGAGAGCGAAAACTGCCGACATCGATGCTTGCAGTAAAGGCAGACTGTTGGTCGCCACGAAGAGAATCATCGTGAGGACGATACCACCACTGAGCCACATACGATTCCGGCGTTGCTTTCGCACGATCGGGTCGACGACGATGTTGGTATCATCAGCAACAAGGCGGCGAACCACAGCGAAGTGGCCACTGCTACCATGCTGCTCCTCGAAC
>NW_003208743.1:0-875 GCF_000006405.1 Perkinsus marinus ATCC 50983 | reverse complement strand
AAATCTAGTATTTTCCGATGCTTGGGTGGTCTATGGGATATTAAGCGAGGTAGGCCAACGAAGAGTTATAAGTGGTGGCAAGTTGAGCTTAGTCGAGTGACTACAAGATTATAATTGATATATCAGGTACCATCACTAGGCCTGGTAGTAGGGGAGGAGTTGGCCTTCATAGCTATGTATTCTACCTACCCCAGAAGCCCTATTGTGTTGTGGGCACTCTTTCCGATAACATATGTTATCCTGATAGCAACAGACCAGATGAGGGGCAGCTGGTATCGTTACTACGCCTGGTTGAACTATCTCATCTCAATGACTTTAATAGTATGTCCTTGGACTGCATTAGCGATAGGCAGGTTCCTGGTAGGTGTTATCGATTGGGATTCCCGGCTATCTCTAGGGGAGCAGCAGAGATTATCAATGGCACGACTATTCTGGCACAGGCCTACCTTTGCTATCTTGGACGAGTGTACTTCGGCGGTGAGTATTAAGATGGAACGAAGGCTCTTCAAGTTATGTGGTCAACTTGGTATATCACTTATTACCATATCCCATCGTCCAGCACTGCATGAGTTCCATCATCATATGGTTACACTGGATGGTTGTGGAGGGTGAGCTCTCCCCTGCTACTAAGTACGGTTAGCCTGCTATCGTTGGGAAGGTATACTATAACGTCTATCGAAGGGTCCACAGCTCGCAATGCACCTTTCAAAGCATCGCAGTCCTTGCAGTCCCTCCTCCAAACAGGCGCCTTACCTTTTACCGAGATTGTCCGTCGGTTCGAGAGTAGGGTTGACCCGTTTCCATGCCTCATGTGAGTGCTCTCTCCCAGAGACTGGATCCCTACAACAGCTAGGTAGTGCTATGACTACAACTAA
>NW_003199671.1:0-1717 GCF_000006405.1 Perkinsus marinus ATCC 50983 | reverse complement strand
CGTGTTTGTCGAGTGTATTCTCCCCTCACTTCTCCATGTCTATAGCAGCGCTAACCCGAGTCCTACGTCTCGGAGGTAAAAAGGAGCCAACCCCGACAGTCGCGAAACCATCCCGGGCAAGCACTGTTTCTGAATTGGAGATTTTCTGTCAATACAATAAGGTTTCCCACACTTGCATTGTCGAAAGTTATACTGTCCCGATATATGCTTTCGAATACAGTGCAACGCCTAGTGAAACTCCTGGTTTAGTACCGGAGTCTATGACACGTGGGTGCAAGTTGAATCTTATACCAAATACGATGGAAAGATTGGACGACTTCACAGAAGTTCGACAATTAAAACCTGAGTATTATGCTGATGATCAAGCTCGTAGAGAAAGGGGGCCGCCAGCGATTTGTCAGCACAACTTCGAGTATGCTCAAATCGAGAGCGATTCCCGAGTGAAGGACCGCGATCTTTACGGAGGACGATTCGAAAGGATTCAATTGCTGAACGGGAAGGAAATTCGCGAGTTGCTCATGGGTACGGTTTACCACTACTTTTCCCACATACCTCGCATGGATGTTCTTCTCTCGGAGGGAGACAAATATCAAATTTATCTCAATGGTACTCGCTTTGGCCCCTATCGCGAATTACCAAGGGAAACGAATAGTGTGTACAAGATCCCCATTGATAAAGATCACTATGCTGTTTTCTTTCACTACTATATGCTCGTTATCAATGCTAATACGAAAGAAACTACTGTTTTGCGCATGTAAGTGTCTCTGCGGTAACTCATGTAATGCATCTCAAATCAGGAACGGGCTGAGCCAAGATCCTCCCATACGACTGTAAGTCAGTAGCTCTTCCTAGCATACTAGTGTATCGATGTTTTCCAGGTACTTGGAGAACTTAATGACTGGGTGAGCAGCGAACGCTTAACAACCATGCATCATATCTTGCGTGTATCCAGCGCAGTGCTGGAAGAATATATGTTCGCTTTCCTCAGCTGAGCTCCGGAGTTTCCTCACTAATTTTACAAATTTACATATAAATTTGGGCAGAAGTGTACAGAAACCAACAATAATTCCCCAAAATTTCCTCATAATTTTCATATGACAATTTTTCATCATCACCGCAAATTCTCGCAACAGAGGGTATGTTATACTTGAAGCTCAGCTGTACTTTCCTAATCCGCATACAGCGATATCGTGGCATTTGAATACTTCAGGCTCAGCCCATTATCCAGAATCGGTGGGAAAGTCAAGGAATGCTGCCCTGCGTAGGTCTGGTTCTGCTTTACTTTGTCATAACTCGTATCGTTTCAGTTACGACGCAAGTCAGCTTTTCCACGCGCAGCGCTGTCATAGGCCTCGATGCGTCGAAGAAGGAATCACCGCCTTCTAGTAGCAAGGGTCAGCCAAGCGGATTCAATGATGTTGTTGTTGTTGTTATGATAGTTATTGTTGAATTACGATAGGAACCGGGAGATTTTTTTAACAGTACCAGATTTCGCAGCTCTTGTCTACTTGTATGCACTGGTTCACTCAGCCGATCATTTCTTATCTGTTGGTATCGGTGGTTCGTGGAGGCAATATCATGTCGATGGACCCGACACTCTATTGTCGTCCAACACTACGTGAAGCTTTCACTGATATCTGTAGTTTGGGGTATAAGAATCATTTTCTATACTATATGTTCACCTTAAACTGGGCGCCTCTCGATAATCCAAATGATG
>NW_003211273.1:0-953 GCF_000006405.1 Perkinsus marinus ATCC 50983 | reverse complement strand
ACAACGACCACAACAATAACATCAGCACCAACAACAACAACAGAGCGACAACAGAACAACATGGCGTGGCGGATTCCCCAGCCGTTTCATCCCCTTTGAACTCCAAACCCATACCCCATACGGTCCCTTACCCTTTAACCCAGTTGAGCTCAACACCACGTATCACGTATCACATTAGCACCAAAAACAACAACAACGATAACAACAACAACAACAGAGCGACAATAGAACAACAACATGGCGTGACGGATTCACCGGCCGTTTCATCCCCTTTGAACTCCAAATCCATACCTTATACGGTCCCTCACCATTTAACCCAGTTGAGCTCAACACCACGTATCACGTGAAAACCATGTTGTATGATTCAGAGTTACATGAATTCAGTATGGATACACAACAACAGCGTGCATTCACCCTCGTCACATCGCCAACAACAACATCATATACAACAACAACGACGACAATAACAACAACGACAACGACAAGACCACAACAATAACATCAGCACCAACAACAACAGTAACAACAACGACAACGACAACGACCACAACAATAACATCAGCACCAACAACAACAACAGAGCGATAACAGAACAACAACATGGCGTGACGAATTCACCAGCCGTTTCATCCCCTTTGAACTCCAAACCCATACCCCATACGGTCCCTTACCATTTAACCCAGTTGAGCTCAACACCACGTATCACGTATCACATTAGCACCAAAAACAACAACAACAACAGCAACAACACCAACAACGATAACAACAACAGAGCGACAACAGAGCGACAACAGAGCGACAATAGAACAACAACATGGCGTGACGGATTCACCGGCCGTTTCATCCCCTTTGAACTCCAAACCCATACCCCATACGGTCCCTTACCATTTAACCCAGTTGAGCTCAACACCACGTATCACGTATCACGTATCACATTAGCACCAAAAACAACA
>NW_003199361.1:0-1664 GCF_000006405.1 Perkinsus marinus ATCC 50983 | reverse complement strand
ATCAGCCATGCACATACGTGCAATCGCGCACAATGTCTAGAAGCAGTAACACCCTTGTGACTAACAAAATGGACCCCTTTCAGTTTGAGGGTGATATTCGCCATTCCACTATCCATTGTGGAAATATCTAGAGGACTGAGTAATTCCCAACTATAGGCGATGTCTTTTGTGACTAACTATGTGGGCCTCCTTTAGATTGAGGATGATATCCGTCACCACTATCCATCGTGAAAATATAGGAGTACTGAGTCATTCCCAACAATGGACGATGCTCCTCATAACTAACAACATGCACCTCCTTCGGATTGAGCCAGCATCCATTGTGGAAATATAGAGAGGACTGAGTAATTTTCAATTATGGACGATGCCCCTTGTGACTAACTATTTGGAACTCCTTCAGATTGAGGGTGATGTTCGCCACCCCACCGTCCATTGTGAAAATAGAGGCAGGACGGGTCATTCCCAACTATAGACGATGCCCCTTGTGTTGCTTGGCTGTGACTCTTAGTCGATAACACAAGTTAGAAGAAGTTGTAAAGATCTCTGTCTTAATTTATTCGGGAGAATGGATGATCAGCCATGCACATACGTGCAATCGCGCACAATGTCTAGAAGCAGTAACACCCTTGTGACTAACAAAATGGACCCCTTTCAGTTTGAGGGTGATATTCGCCATTCCACTATCCATTGTGGAAATATCGAGAGGACTGAGTAATTCCCAACTACTATTGTATCGAGCTTCGTTTTCAGTGTGGTGTTTCGTTGGATGTCTAATAACTTCAGCATCCATCGAATATGTTTCAAACAAGCGTCCACATGCAAAGAGCATGTCCCTGTTACGAATATATCCATCCAAGACATTCTCCAACCCTCATTCTCGCAGCCTCATCGTCTCGCTGGCTATGTGTACCTCCCTGAGACATGGCTACCGCGTTCCGGACTTGTCGCAAATGAGGTGCCATTTTTCATGGGCAATTGTGTATGTGTGCGCAAAGGGAGTGAGGGTTGCAGCTCGGCCACATTAGCGCATGCGTGCAGAATAAGCCCAGCTACGCGGGGGAAGGGCGAGTTCAAGGACAAATAGGCCTTCGTGACGAAGGAGCGGAATCCACGTCTATGGACTCAATCAATGAATTTTACATAGGTCCCCGGTTTGATCCCCGGGTAGGACATTTCTCCATCATTAAAGCTTTTCGTGCATATCTCTTCGATCGGCTCGCATAATCTAGTTTTCCCATTTTCCCCAACACCTCCGCATACAGAGGAGTTATTTGATTTAGCTGATAGCCTCCCACGCTTCGTAGTTAAGCCAGAATAACTCTGCACGCACGCACGCACGCACAACGCGAAAGTGCCTGTTGTTACGGTATATGCTCCGCTCGCTTGGCTCGCTCCGCGACTGCGGTTCTACAAGGATTCTTGTTATGATCATGGTGACCACAGCCACCAGCATCAACGACAACCACTGGAGTCACAGGCACAGCCTGAGAACCTTCAATAAAGGCTGAGACCGCTAACTTGGAGAACTTGGTAAATCTTGCACTTCCTCAACAGCGCGTTTTGTGCACTTGGCAAAATCGAGGAAAACGGCCAACCCCGAAAACCCTCCGATTGCAAAGCGTGAAGCACTGAGGGCTTGGGCGGGGCGGCCGTAGGCCGCCCTC
>NW_003211631.1:0-1069 GCF_000006405.1 Perkinsus marinus ATCC 50983 | reverse complement strand
TAGCCACGGATATGATGTTCGAGACACTGAAGTTCGGCAATCGTTGATATTGACGGTCAAATTCCGTCCACGCTCCCCCACTCTATAGTTCACAGAATCTGGGTGTATACCTAAACTGTATCAGAATAGCCACGGATATGATGTTCGAGACACCGAAGTTCAGCAATCGACGATATTGAAGGTCAAATTCCGTCCACGCTCCCCCACTCTATAGTCCACAGAATCTGGGTGTATACTTGAACTGTATGGGAATAGCCACGGATATGATGTTCGAGACACTGAAGTTCGGCAATCGTTGATATTGACGGTCGAATTCCGTCGACGCTCCCCCACTCTATAGCTCACAGAATCTGGGTGTATACTTGAACTGTATCAGAATAGCCACGGATATGATATTCGAGACACCGAAGTTCAGCAATCGACGATATTGACGGTCAAATTCCGTCCACGCTCCCCCACTCTATAGTTCACAGAATCTGGGTGTATACTTAAACTGTATCAGAATAGCCACGGATATGATATTCGAGACACCGAAGTTCAGCAATCGTTGATATTGACGGTCAAATTCCGTCCACGCTCCCCCACTCTATAGTTCACAGAATCTGGGTGTATACTTAAACTGTATCAGAATAGCCACGGATATGAAGTTCGAGACACCGAAGTTCAGCAATCGACGATATTGAAGGTCAAATTCCGTCCACGCTCCCCCACTCTATAGTCCACAGAATCTGGGTGTATACTTGAACTGTATGGGAATAGCCACGGATATGATGTTCGAGACACTGAAGTTCGGCAATCGTTGATATTGACGGTCAAATTCCGTCCACGCTCCCCCACTCTATAGTTCACAGAATCTGGGTGTATACTTAAACTGTATCAGAATAGCCACGGATATGATGTTCGAGACACTGAAGTTCAGCAATCGACGATATTGAAGGTCAAATCCCGTCCACGCTCCCCCACTCTATAGTTCACAGAATCTGGGTGTATACTTGAACTGTATGGGAATAGCCACGGATATGATGTTCGAGACACTGAAGTTCGGCAATCGTTGATATGACGGTCGAAT
>NW_003209935.1:0-1788 GCF_000006405.1 Perkinsus marinus ATCC 50983 | reverse complement strand
GACGGAGAGCACGAAATGCTTCCCGCACACAGGGATGCAACACTCTATCAATATCCCATCCACTAACCATGCAGCGGCGAATGAACTTCTTGTAGAAGTTCTCAACGCAAGCTGCTGAGGGGAGAGGAACGAATGCAGAGGGAATTTTGGGGCATTGTTTAACGTCGGACTGGGCCAGAGCAACAGTTATACTGTTGTGAGTTATTGTTTATACAATCCGAGAATACGATGATGGAATGAGGGAACTGTTGGATGAGGAAATTGTTAACGGCTTGTCGATTGAAATGTCACCGCACTGCTTATGATAACAGGGCAAAAACTTGTAAGGCTTGATTGAATTTATCGGATGTGGAAAATATTCACCAAGACCGACCCAAGCGCAAATTCACGACGCGAGCTCCAAACTCAACAGTTGGACGTAAAGAATTATTTTAGTCAAATGATTTGATTCGAATCCCCACCGTTACGATTGTTACGTAGCTCCAGTCACCGGCACGACAGAACACGACAGGGCAATCTGTAAGGAGTCTGCAATCTTCTGTTAGCCGAAACCACAAAAGCTATATGCTATCGATCAAGTTGGCGCATACAGCATATCTCAACTGGGACAACTATACTGAAGTCAGAATCGACTCGACAATATGACCAAATACTACTTGGCAACTAGATGTGACTTATCATATGAACGGACATATGGTCAACCTTCCTTAACAACGATCGCATGTCACACCAGAGTCTGATGATCAGACCTTCAGTGAAGGTCACCTTCACATTCGAAATAAATGAATCGAATGACTTGATAATCCATCCAGGAAGGGAGAGACCATCTAGCTGAACGAGAGTTCACTGAAAAAGTTATCAATGACTCGATGTCATTGACTCAATGATGGAGTCTCCATCATCATGAAGACGAAGTCAGAGTGAAAAATTAAACCTTCTTTCTTCCAAGTATCTTATTGACAGCCGCCGCAGCATTCACGCGGCCGAAGGGGAGGGTCTTTTCCCCTTTACTGTCCTTGACACCTGCGGTGGCCGTATCCCGGATGATACTTTTGATGTAAGCAGGAGTCAACTTAGTCTTCGCAGATGGTTCAAGGGTGTAGAGCAACCCAGCTATACCTGCTACGATAGCGGATGCCCCCGAAGTACCCGTAACAGTGGCATACTTGTCTCCAAGATGAGTTACAACTATTTCGGAACCTGGAGCGGCGATGTCAACAGCTAAACCAAAATTGCTTATGCCAACAAGCTGCAATTTGGTACCATACGTTGCAGCCACACATAACACTCCATCAGCGGGTGAACGGCCGAAGGAACAAGGGAAATATGGGGTTATGTCCAGATCCAGGTGGCGATTCCCTGCCGCAACAACAACGAGCATGCCAGCTGCAGTTGCTTCCAAAATCTTGTCTGTAACGGCTCGAGAACTTGATTCGGCGGTTCCGTCCGTCATGAGAATAACCTTCACATCATCTTTCTTTTCATTGATCAGGTAGGTGAAAGCATCCGTCAATGTGCCAAAAGTCGAAGTTGCACCCGTGACTATGGGCAGTATGCGCACCCTGTCCAGAATACCCGCCATACCGATCTTGTTATTCCTGATAGCACCAACGATGCCAGCCATGGTGGTTCCATGCCCTCCTCGAGGACTGGTATCATCATTCTTATCAACCACGTTGTAGCCCTGGATGACGGTACCCTTTCAGTCAGGGTGAGTGGCCTCGATTCCGTTGTCAATAACTGCGATGGTCACAGGTGTTCTCTTGGGAGTAGAGTCCAGGATACCCC
>NW_003202156.1:0-955 GCF_000006405.1 Perkinsus marinus ATCC 50983 | reverse complement strand
GGATATCAGTAATCAATTTCTCTTAGTTTATTTTGAAGTGAAGACTGAGTTGTTCAATATCCGCATGAGGTGGTCTCGGGAGCACCCTGGTGAACTCAGCAGAATGGAAGCGGCGCCGTAGTAGAGGCTGTTGGGTCCAGATCTTTCGGGCACTTGTTTTGAGTCTTAGTCTTTGGCTAGGTTTGATATTTGTCCATTCCACTTATGATAATATTCTTGTCCCTGGTGCTTTGGTTGTGTGTGGTTGCTACATCCACACATCCTGCTGGAGTTGGTGACAGTAAAGTGGTCATAGTCAGCATGGACGGCTTCCGTTGGGATTACTACGGCAACACTTCCACACCAAATTTGGACTATTTCAATGAAAAAGGTGTTCAGGTGGGGAGCAAGTTGGCAGGATTTGCGTCTTACTCGTATGCTTCTCGAGAGTCGGATTTTCATGGTGGTTAATGCGGATTGTTTGGGCTGAAGTGAGTGTTCTGATATGACATCTGACATATGATATGCGTTTGCTCACATTGTGAGCAAACACGGAATTACCTTTTTGCTGGAAGGCCGGGCGTTGCGGATGGTGGCTCAGGCCCATCATTTGATCAATACATTCACAACAGTAACCTTTCCGAATCATTGGACACTCGTGACAGGAGCATGGGAGGAAACTCATGGTATTGTCGCCAATGAGATGTGGGATCCCAATTTGGGGGAGAGATTCTTCATGAACACCACAAAGAGCGAGTGAGTGAGCCGCCACCAGACGCTCTCTTTTCACGAAGGAAAGGACGAATTATCGGTATGTTGATTGTGTAGTTTCTTCCAAGAAGCGGAGCCCATATGGGGTACTACGAGCAGACTCGGTATCAAGTCAGTTTGTATCAATTGGGTGGGCTGCGATAAAGTCGTTCAAGGAATGCAGCCGACGTACGTCAAGACTCTCCCAATTCTGGCGTTCTCGCAG
>NW_003201200.1:0-1328 GCF_000006405.1 Perkinsus marinus ATCC 50983 | reverse complement strand
TTCGAGTCCACCTCCTTAACCACTCGGACACGCTGTCTGGAAGACGCAGAGGATCTCATCTCTGCCCATGTGAGTCGCCACCCTGTTCATGTTGCTAGAGGAGGGACTCACAGCATCGCGGAGTACCTATGCAAGGGCGATGATATTTAGCTGAATCGCATTCTTGCCTGCGTAGCCCAGCGGTTTGACAGGAACGTCGGCGAAGTAATGGTATCGTTCGCACTCTTCGTAAGAGGTCTCTTCCCAAATGACGGCTGCAACGACAGCGAATTCGCTGAAATGATAGGGCTTATATAGGATAAGAGTCTAGAGGTAGATCCATTTTTTGAGATATAAATCAATTCTCATCAATGTTCCTCAAATGTCATGCGCTTTGGTCGGTTCGCAACCTACTTATTCCTAATGTCCATCAGAATCGCTGTAAGGATTCGAAGGCGGGGCTGTTCAGATGTCTCGAAAACCTATACGTCGTCAAACATGCGACAGCGGCAGGATTCGAACCTGCGCAGGCAGAGCCTAATGGATTTCAAGTCCATCTCCTTAACCACTCGGACACGCTGTCTGGAAGTTACGAAAAATCTCATCTCTCCCGATGAGAATCGCCGCCCTGTTCATGTTGCTAGGGGAGTGCCTCACAGCATCGCGGAGTACCTCTGCAAGGGCGATGATACTTAGCTGACTCGCATCCTTGCGTACGTAGCCCAACGCTTTGACAAGAACGTCGGCGAAGTAATGACATCGTTCGCACTCTTCATATGAGGTCTTTTCCCAAATGACGGCTGCAACGACAGCGAATCCGCTGAAATGGTAGGGCTTATATAGGATAAGAGTCTGGAGGTAGATACATTTTTTGGGATATACATCAATTCTCATCAATGTTCCTCAAATGTCATGCACATCAGTTCGTTCGCATCCTACTCGCTCATAATGTCCATCAGAATCGGTGTAAGGATTCGAAGGCGGGGCTGTTCAGATGTCTCGAAAACCTATACGTCGTCAAACATGCGACAGCGGCAGGATTCGAACCTGCGTAGGCAGAGCCTAATGGACTTCAAGCCCATCTCCTTATCCACTCGGACACGCTGTCTAGAAGTTTCTAAAAATCTCATCTCTCCCGATGAGAGTCGCCGCCCTGTTCATGTTGCTAGGGGAGTGCCTCACAGCATCGCGGAGTACCTCTGCAAGGGCGATGATATTTAGCTGACTCGCATCCTTGCGTACGTAGCCCAACGCTTTGACAAGAACGTCGGCGAAGTAATGACATCGTTCGCACTCTTCATATGAGGTCTCTTCTCAAATGACGGCTGCAACGACAGCGAATCCGCTGA
>NW_003214581.1:0-1607 GCF_000006405.1 Perkinsus marinus ATCC 50983 | reverse complement strand
GACTACCACTGGTAGTGCTGATCCAGATTGGATTTATCCTTGGAGATCGTGGGTTTTTTTTTTCCAACCCAACCCCCAGCCACCCTTAGCCTAAGGGCCTTAGGCGAAGTTGGACGCTGAATAGGTCAATTTTTGGCTTGTGTCAATGACGTCTAACGGTCAAGGGGTCTCGGACTTTCGTTGGTGTCAACATCGATCATGGATCTTGGATCTTGACCGAGGCTTCAGGGCCAGTCTCAATGTGAGAGGGAACCATCAACCTGAGTCAGGATGATAGCGGAATCTCGATTGGTAAATTCCGCAGTGCCACCTATCAGGAGAGCGGGATGTTCAGCTTCTTCCAAGTAAGATGCTGAAGATTCTGTATAGCATCAAGTTACCAACTTTTGTAGGTGTACCGTGCTGGCCATTTTGTGCCCACCGACCAACCCAAGGCTGCCCTGCTCATGATCAACGATTTCATCTACGGTATTTTCGGACCAGATTCTCCAAGAGCCACACCAGTCGGAGCTCTAGGCGGTTCGTGAACTCTAAGAGCGGTCTCGCACACCTTTCTTTCTGCGAGTCTCTTGGATGTGTATCGAGCGAATCTTCTGAAATAACTTATTCGATTGGTATTATGACCTCGCCCCTCATGAATTCTTTCAAGTTTTTTCATTATGGCTCGAAATCGTGGATACTCTCAAACTGATGGAGTCCGCGAAGCCATGTCTTATGACTTCTCTGAAAAGCCTTTCGGCTTCCACCCTCCTAAAAAGAAGTTATTGTCCGAAATCTCCTACGTGTTGAGTTTTTGAGATTATCTCAATGAGATATTACCCAGCGCCCAAGAAGACGCGCAGCGCGAGACTCGTCGGCAACATAGTGTTGCCAACACTACCTTCTATATTCGTAGTGATCTTGTGAATGAGGTAAAATAGGTGGAATAACTCTGCATTTTACTCAACATGATAGTTTCATGATGGTACTACCATTATCTAATCTGTATCAACATCGGCTCAAGGTTACATGGCATAACCAAAGGATCAGGGGAATTCGACAATCATGTTCTTCTGAAGAACTCACTCATATATGTTCGCTGTAGGTCCTACAGCGTAGGATAGCGTGGGGCTGTCTTTCAAATGCAGTGTTTGACACATGCCCTTCCGACTCCTCGGACTTCAACCGACACCTGGGGATATCTACTGCGTAGCCCAGCGCTAAGACTATCTAAGTCCGCTAAGTCCGTCTAAGACTATTTGAAAGTAAGAAGGTCATATCTTCCGCATCATTGGTTATTATTCTCTGTGATGTTGGTGGTGCATATTTGTGCATACTGCTGAGTTGCTGGGTTCACACTGTGAACGAACTTTACGCTTCTTTCTATTGATTGGGTATGAACACTGGTAATTTACCAGTGGTAAAGTATCTTGCGTGACTATCGATGGTTAGCGGTATTGGCCCAATTGTCGAGTTGGGCAATGTCGAGCTGAAGTGTCAAACTTGGATGCGTATTGTCAAACTTGTGTGCGTATTGTCAAACTTGTTCGGTTTATTGCCATTCTATGAAGGTCCAGGCTTACATGGGGCAAATTCAAGCAAGCGTAACGAGTATCGCTCGTGCGTGC
>NW_003211145.1:0-1487 GCF_000006405.1 Perkinsus marinus ATCC 50983 | reverse complement strand
GAGTGCTCCGCTTCGAGTTGACCAACCCCCCACTACTGCATTGATCGATGCGACGGATACGGAGAGGTATAGTATAGTCTACATTATGAATAGTGATTCTTCACCCTTGGCTGTCCAAACCGGGGTAGTGGTTGGGCAGGTATCATTGAACTACTCGGTTAGATCTCTCTTACTTCCATATCTCTTTCGTTGCTATTCTTGAGATCTATAGGTTACACATCGTAGCTCAATGATTCGGTTTTGCAGCCAAGGGTGGATGAGTCGAGTTCTCGACTCAAGGGCGGGGAAGTCTGAGTGGTGGATCGGAGAATCGCAACCAACTTGAATGGAGAAGCATGGGAAACATGCTTAAGAGTTCAAGTGACGAGCGACTCATCCGGAATCTAGCTTGTCAAGACTACAAGATAACGAAGGGATGGCTAGTCGACTGCGACGAGATGGTCTGATATTCTCTCTGTCAGTCGTTAGCGTTGCTACGCTTCTTTAATTATTTTTTAACCCACCCACTGCCGCCCGTGGGCAGGTATCATTGAACTACTCGGTTAGATCTCTCTTACTTCCATATCTCTTTCGTTGCTATTCTTGAGATCTATAGGTTACACATCGTAGCTCAATGATTCGGTTTTGCAGCCAAGGGTGGGTGAGTCGAGTTCTCGACTCAAGGGCGGGGAAGTCTAAGTGGTGGATCGGAGAGTCGCAACCAACTTGAATCACTGATACGGGTTGATATATAGATATTTGGTATAATGAGGTATTGTATACAGTACCAGGAAGATCATCCTGGTTCACACTGAACTTCACAGGCTGTGAGAATAAGTCATTCCGAATTGTCTTGTTTGACAATGCGCAAGTCGGTTCCGAGGAGCCCCCTCGGAGGAGGCTACTGTTGTGAGACCTCGGATTAGCGCTGCTTATCGAGCAACTATTCCACAACCCAACAAAATACCAATTAGGTAATCATTAATGAAATCAGATGTAAGAAGACGGAGCCTGCTCTTGTCTGTAAACGATGTTACATCCGTGACTACAGAGAGCGAGAATCATAGCACCATTAGTGCTGCATTCGGGTTCGCTGCACTACCTATCGCTAACGCGAACAGAAGAAAATCCAGGACGCTCGGAACACAGAATCTGTGTCACAGATGTAAGAAGCTGCAATATAATGCAGAGAACCTCAAGTGAACTGGTTCAAGATAGTTGTCGATTAAAGCATATTCCTGGCCTGAGCCCTAATCATTACCCCACAATATGCAATACTCATAAGGAGAGACTGATCAAGAAAGCGACGTAACGTTGATAAATCAGGACTTACAGGACTGAAAAGTGACTTGGTACTCGGAGAGGAATCAGAAATCCTCGCCAAGCACTCAACTATTCGAAGACTGGGTGTTCTTTCTTAAGCGTAAAGCCGGCGAGCCCAGAGCTATTTGGACTGCTTTGTACGCATTTATTACCCCGATATCAGATAGCCCGAACTTATTCGGTAA
>NW_003214252.1:0-1711 GCF_000006405.1 Perkinsus marinus ATCC 50983 | reverse complement strand
AGCGTTTTTTGTATCAGACACATCAGCCTGAAGGACATGTATTCATAGTGCGAAGGATTCAACGCTTGGGATACGACTCACCCAGTATATTGTACGACTATTTTAAGAAGGAACTAGGGATGGAGGTCCGTCGAGTTATGGTGAGAGTTGCCCTATTGGGCTCGCTTGCCTGTTGCTGGGACAGGTGGTGGCCAGTACAGCTCCTGAGTCCCCGGATGGGGCGACTAAATCAGGAAGGGAACGACAGCGACCAGCTAATATGGGATTCGTTATAGTGGAAAGTAGGAGGATGGGGATGCGGAAAGTCTCACGTATAGTATGGCATACTCGCGAATTCGATGCCAGATTCGCATGAAGTCGAGGCTATTATTGCAATCAACAACATGGGAGGTGGAACTATAAAGGTTAATGGTAACCGATCATGTGGGCGCGCGCGGTGGCAAAGAGTGTCGTGGCCGTAGGTGTCCCGATCGTGGTGGCACCTTTTGTTAAGGAACATGCTGGGCTAATTGAGTCCAGTCCTGTGTCTTCTACTGTGTCTTCTACTGTGTCTCATGATACGAGTACAGGTATTGGTAGCAGCTATGGTCAGTACAGTGATGCTTGCTTGGATGGTATCGGCTTTGATATTGACGACTATCTCAGAGACGCCCTGGATTTCACCTGATGATTTTTTGTGAGGACCGATGCTAATTTATTATACATAATCAGCTGTTCGAGACTAGTCTATGGTTGTGGTTGACGTCGTTGTGAAGTCCATATGGCTCTTCCTGGATCTGTATTGTCTTGTCTGTGTAGTATTCATGATCAAGTATTCAGCAGTAATAACTGCGATAGTGCACGATAGTCGTCAAGAGTAGATCTACATCTTATCCCCTCTGGTGGCTTTATGGCAGTAGTAGTAATGGCTTATGACTTGAGTCTCATGTCCGCAGCTTCTTGCATGCTCCTATGAGCAAGTGTTGGGTTATAGTAAGGAGTGGATCAGGAGAGGCATATGGCCGTGATTTCAAGTCTGAGGAAATTAAATTGACGGAATGTGCGCGGCAACTTTTCCCCTAATTTCGATGAGAAAAGTCAATATGGGTTGTTTACTTGTCGCTGCCAGGGTTCAACAGGGGTGGGTTAACTGCAGGGGTTAGCTGGTTACGAGGTGTGGCTGTAACTCTAGGGTTGTCGGCTTCCATGGCACCATCATCAGCAGTAGTCAGTGGCACCAGTGCCTCCGTGAATCTACAGGACATCACCAAGCTGTTGGCCTCATTGGATGCTCGCCCGACTGGTACTGGGGAAGGATGATCAGCATGGGGTGGGGGAACTTAAATACCCTACATGAGATTTCCTATATATGTTCACTAGACGCTGTGGCTCCAGTAGTCCGACCCAGCAGTCAACCTGCTAGTCTCTGTCCACCCGCTCTACACACAAACATCGTAGTAGTATAAATTGATCCTCAGTTCGAGTGAGTGATGTCCCCGTGGTTTGCTGGCTATTGAGACTGTTCATTGGGGTTCCGCAATCAGTCGTATGCATCTGGATTTCAGTATCGAAGTTCGAGTCGGCGGTTACGAAGTATCCCTCGGCAGCGGTGTTCTGGATAAAGTATCTGGACTATATGTCCGAGACTGTGGGCGCCGATGCTAAAAGGAGAGCGGCTCTGTCTGTGAGGGCCACTGAGCATTGTCCCATCGTTATACAGTTATCCATCTGT
>NW_003211879.1:4998-6311 GCF_000006405.1 Perkinsus marinus ATCC 50983 | reverse complement strand
AAGGGGAATTTGAATCGATGGTGGAGTGATGATATCATAGGAGAATAAACTGAGGCGATTTTAATGCAACTTTCTAAGCTTCAATTAAAAATGAGGGAACGATATGCCATAGCATATCTTGCTGACTTGAGCGAAGCGAACGATTTTTATGCAACTCTATAGGCTTCAATTAAAAATGAGGGAACGCTATGCCATAGCATATCTTGTTGAGTTCCTGAACCAAAGGGTGGTGGTGGGTCGAACTTGGTGGAGGCGAAAGCTCTGATGGAGGAGGGAGAGGAGGAGGAGCGGAATTTGAATCGATGGTGGAGTGATGATATCATAGGGGAATAAACTGAGGCGATTTTTATGCAACTTTATAGGCTTCAATTAAATTTGAGGGAACGATATGCCATAGCATATCTTGCTGACTTGAGCGAAGCGAACGATTTTTATGCAACTCTATAGGCTTCAATTAAAAATGAGGGAACGATATGCCATAGTCTCTATCTGGAATGTTATGAGTTATGCCACCCCAAGATATGCTTCAGTACAATCCATTTCTCCATCTGGGGCAGTTATGCCACCCCAAGATATGCCTCAGTACAATCCATTTCTCCATCTGGGGCAGTTATGCCACCCCAAGATATGCCTCAGTACAATCCATTTCTCCATCTGGGGCAGTTATGCCTCCCTGGCAAGTTCTATAAAGGGTGTCATTTTTATCGGGCGCGCGCTAATAACAATTCGACTCGCTCGTGACGGCGATACAGGTTTCGCCAACTCGGATTTCGTCCCTTCTACTTTTCCCTTCACTTTTTTCCTTCGACCGCCACTTTTCGGGCTCCGATGCATATTACCCTCACGAGGGACTGAGGAACCTTCTGCGCTTGTCCGGCGTGCTGCACTGGCTATTCGAAGCTGTAAGAGGCGGGCTCTTGCCTGTGGTGTATTCCCCTTATCCAAGTTCGCTCGGAATACCAAACTAGGGTGCATCTGTCAGACGTCAATGCTAGTGGATCCATTCTGGAGAGTCCTCTGCGCATGTCCGGCGCGGGCTTGCCTGTGATGAATTCTCCTTTGGGGCGGTGAGACATGGGCTGTTTGCTAATCCCTCGCTGGGAGATTGTGGCAGCGCAGATGTGGAGAAGGTTTGTGATGATGTACTCGAGGTAGCGAAGTACCTAGTCTCCCATCCAACCAAGAATGGCCTTGGGCGATAAGTAAACAGCTCCTTCTTGTAGGCGATACCTTTGAAGCGATGTTGCAAGCCCTACCAAAGAGAAACTGGCTGTCGAGCCACCAAGGCTTCTGGATCATACAAAGGCAGACCA
>NW_003211879.1:0-4898 GCF_000006405.1 Perkinsus marinus ATCC 50983 | reverse complement strand
TTGCCAGTCTGTCCGCTACCTCATTATAGTACACATTGCTATGGGAACATATCCAATTGAATCTCACGGATGCCCCCAGTTCGTCACACTTCCTGTATAATAACTCAATCTCCTCCGTGAGCTTCGTCCTCCTTGTTGAATTGATGGACTTCAGAGCCGCCTCCGAGTCAGAAAATATCTCGATACGTCTGTGGTGGCTGCCTTCCCCAGGAATGAGCTCCTCCAAGGCGTATCTCAGTGCCTCCCTTATCGCTACTACCTCTGCCTGGTACACACTGTTAGCCGGATCCAGACAAAACAGCCTGCGAACCTCGCCACCCCTTGGGTTAACTGCTACAAAGGCACAGCCCGTTGACTCCGCTATTCCTCTCCTCATATCCCTGGGAACCTTGCTACCATCCGTGTATATTCTCCACATGCTCCCACATTCGGACTCGTTCCTCATCGAGCTCTCCTTGTCGGCAAAGAGCTGGATGTCCATTGAATACCCCAGATACGACTTGGAGTTCCAGGCTACCTCTCCTTCGTATCCGGCTGGGATATTTCTCTCCTCTATCTCCCTCTCCCACTTCTCTCTCTTCTTCTTCGATCTTTTGCTCACTAGCACATCTGCCGGTTTGGTATGATGATGGCGTATTACTACGCCATCTAATACCTTCCTGCTAAGCGGTGCTCTGTTTGTCACCAAATAAATGAAGGGTAGCGGGGTGGATCTCGGAAGCCTAAGTGCCTTCCTGAGGTAATCACAGTAGATTGAATCAATCTGCCGCTTGTACGATATGTTACACAAGCTGAGCGAGCATACCTCCAGACCATACGTGGCTATGGGTACCAATACTCTATCCAATATGCTTAGACAGTTCCTTACGTTCAGGCCATATCTCCCCTTAATCATAAACATTAGCCTATTCGTCACTTGCCTGGCCTTCAGTAATCTTTCCTTGAGGTGCAGGGTAAAGCTGTGGCTTGCTGTGAGCGTGATTCCGAGAATTTTCATGCTTTTGTTATACGTCGGTAGTTCCTCCAACCCTTTAAAGTTGCAGCATATTGCTGTTTTGGTCTGATTCAGCCGAAGGCCGTACTCCCCAGATATGCGCGCCACAATGTCTAGGCTCTCCGATATTATTCTCTCCGCCTGCTCACACGATCTCGGGTCCTTGAGCTCAATGCACAAGTAAATATCGTCGGCATAGCCGAGGATACTCACCCTACAGTTGGGCAGCACTCTTTCCAATTCTTCGGAACATTCCTCACAGATTTTATGTACCACTGTAGCGAAGATCAACGGCGACAAAATGGCCCCTTGTGGGCATCCCTTCCCGGTGTCTCTCACCCTCTGTCTCTGTATATTCCCAACCTTCATCTCCATCCGTCTCAGGTGCATCCAGTTAGAGATCCAGTTAACAATCCTCCTATTCGTACCCCGCTGGATCAATACCTCATGGATCTTATCGTGTGCGATTGATCCGAATGCGTCCGAGAAGTCGAGACTCACTGTGATCCATTTTTTGGATGCCAACTGAAACTTCATGACCTCTCTGACCAGATCTTCCGTGCATCCTCCCTTGATGAAGCCGAACTGCGTACCCGATCTACTGACCCTTTCCAACTGGCCTGCTAGGTGTTCAGCAACCAGGGCTTCTGCTACCTTTCCGATGCAGCAGTTGAGACATACAGGGCGCAAGCTTTTAACCTGATTTGCTGGCCTCCCACTCTTCTTCAATAAAACTACCTTGGAAGCCTTCCAAGCTGCAGCGACATGGCATGTGTTAACCGAGTATGAGACTAGTTCTGCTATGCATTCGAGCACCCATTTAGGCGCAAGGCCTAGGTGTCTCAGCCTTATCCCATTCTTGCCCGGGCTCTTATCCCACTTATCTTTCCTTTTGTGCAACACCCGAGTAACATCCTCAGCGGTGAAGGTTACGCCGGTATCGTCTCTGTCATCTCTGCCGTGCTCAGTGTGCTGTGGTGCCCTCGCGACAGATGGGGTATCTAGTAGATTCCCAAGGTACTGATCCGCAATCAAGTCTGCTGACTGCTCCATATCCGTGCATCCTTCCAAGGGGGCCAGGGGCTCATATGGCGACTTCGTCCGAAATGCCTTGAAGATGTCCTGCCCTGTGAGGTTGCTGTCCATGAAGTCGAGCGCCTTCTCCAGTGCTTCCGACTTCTTTCTCACAATCGTATCTCTGTATAGCTTCCTCAATCTAGTTTTCTCTGGTTGGTCTCTTCTACGCTCCGCTCGCTTCAGCTCTGAGCGGATATCGCGAAGCTCACCATCCCACCAGTCGTTCCTCCGTGCGGCCAAGCCCTGAGTGCCTGATCGGTTCGCGGTACTCACTTTCCTTGTCGCCTTCTTAAACGCCTCCTGGATGGCTTGTGTCATATATTCCAATCTATACTCAAAGCCCGTGCCATCGAGCATCATACCAGATGACCCGGGCCTTGCTTCCTCTAGATACCCTTTGTATTTCTCCCAGTCACATGAGCCGTACGAATACTGTCTCAGCTCATGGTCTTGTCCGCTGGCTGGCACGCTGATGGCTTCATGGTGAAGTCCCTCTGCTGTGAAACTGATAGGATAATGATCCCCCAGCCCACTCGTATCCGCCACCTTCCAGTCTGTAACATCGACCCCCCGACTGAAGGTTACGTCAATCCAAGGTATACCTCCTCCACCAAGATGTTCGAAGGTGTGTCTTCCACGGGTGTTGTCGCAGCTATACCCCATGGACAGTAGCTTATTAGAAAACTTCTCGCCTAGCGCAACCGCCGCTGAATGGGCCCTTCCCGATGGATCCCATAATTCTGACGAGCCGTTGCAGTCACCGGCTACAATACTAAGTTTGTCCAAGCCCTCCAACGGGTCTAGATACCCAAGGTCGTCGTCTCTCGGTGTATTGTAGAAGCTGGAAATGAGGGCTCCACCATACTCTATCGTAACCAGCTGCTCATTCGAAAGATCGTATCTAGCAACTACACTGCTATACAAAGACTTTTTATATAAGATCGCGGCTTTCGCCGAATCGTTTATACGAACAGGTATATACCCTAGTACAAAAAGCTTCCTAGGGGGTTCACTTATTAGGATAAAATCAGGTTTATCGACACTATCACTGAGAATGGGATGGACAATACTCTCTAAGATGTTACATGATTTACGGACATTGCATTGTAAGAAATTGGAGTAGGTCATTGATCAATACCAATCTCTCCAAGATTGAAGGCCCAGTTGAAAGGCACGAAGGCCTCCCCTTCTCCATAATCAGTTTTACGGAGACGTGCCTTCAGCGCTGCTATCTTCTGTGGACAGAGATCTCCACGATGAGCAGAGTGACCCGTTTTATCGCAGAGAGTACATTTGAGAGCGTTCACCTCAATGTTCTGATCTTTCTTCGGGCAGCTGTTTCTGCAGTGCCCGTGTTGGCCACAGTGGATACACTGCAGCGAGTATGATCCATCCTCCTTCTTTCTGCACCTTTTCACGGGCTCGCCTTTCCTATTTGGGGCGTGCACTTGGCCACAGTCGTAGCACACCGACACTCCGACATAGTCTCGAGCAGGGAGACGGCATCCTCTGACGAATACCGATCCTTTCATGGGTCCCATACACTTGTTCCTGTCGGCTAGACTCATCCGCAGTATAACAAAGCTCCGATGCGCTCGCACCACGTGCCAAGCTGTGGTGTCGAGTGAAGGGTGGTATGACTTGATCTGAGATATCAGCTCCTCCTCCGCAACCCTCATTGGGAGTGCTTTCGTGAAAACCACGACTTCGGGGTCCAGTGATCTGGACACTCTCGCACTAACACCGTGAATTTCCCCGATACTTCTCCTGACCTCCTCTGGGGACTCGGATTCGTTGACCGAAATCACAAGATCCCCTTCGCGGATCCTGACTTTGTTAACTTTTAGTTTATCTTGGCCGATGCGATCCACCACCTTGTCCCGACATTGGGTGAGTTTGGTCTCCCTCTCTTGCTTGCTCTCTGGGAGATCATCAATCCTCACCGTCACCCTCTTCTGGTGGAGTTGGGCTGGTGGCTTTTTAGTTTGTACAGAGAGTGGGTAGCGCTGGATATGCGACGCCACTGCTTCCAAGTAAGTTTTTGGTGCCGCCGCGAGCGGCTGCTTCTCCTTCGCCTCCAGTAATTTCATCGATAGTCTTCTGTTTTCCTCAATGAGGGTGCAGTAGACCTTAGTCATTCCATCAAGGGCAGTGTCAACGGTAGCCTCCATCGTTTTAGTAACTCTTTTGGCGTTGACCCAACGAGTGTGGTTTTTGATACTCTCCAGACACTGGTAGAATAGGGGTACTTTGAGGTGACCTTCCTTTGTTTGGTTCGGTGATTCCTCTATTTCCACTGATAGATCCACCTCCGGTGGAGAGTCTTCCACGTCTTCTCCTTCACTATCGTAATCTGCCCAATTTTTCTTGGGTTGCTCGTCCCTTTCATCATCGTTATTTCCACGACGAGCTCCACCGTTTTTTCCGGAATTTCTGCTGCCACAGCCGCTGCAGCTGCCGCCATTGCCGCCGCCGCTGCTGCCGCTGCCGCTGCTGCCGCCTTGAGTGTTACCGCTAACGTTTTGCAGAGTTCGAGGAGATGTCATATGGCCGAGGTGGCCGGATTAAAAAGGGAAATCCAACTACCTTGAGTCGTGGTAGTTGTAGCTCTCGTTGTAGTCGTGGTAGTTGTAGCTCTCGTTGTAGTCGTGGTAGTTGTAGCTTTCGTAGTAGTCGTGGTAGTTGGAGCTCTCGTAGTAGTCGTGGTAGTTGTAGTTTTCGTAGTAGTCGTGGTAGTTGTAGCTTTCGTGGTAGTCGTGGTAGTTGGAGCTTTCGTAGTAGTCGTGGTAGTCGTAGTAGTTGGAGCTCTCGTAGTAGTCGTGGTAGT
>NW_003211384.1:0-765 GCF_000006405.1 Perkinsus marinus ATCC 50983 | reverse complement strand
TTTCGACGCCACCAACACACACACTACCTCCTAGAAAGGATACGTATTTTCCCACTACTATTTTCACGGGTGTATCGATCCTCCTTTATTTAGACGCCACCAACACACACACTACCTCGTAGAAACGCCTTATGAGCCACCTCTATCGCTGCGACTGCATCATCCTCCAAGGAGGCTCTTACATACCCAACAACCCGACCATCAGCTGGGTTAACATTTTCGAGCAACAAGCTAGATCCACTACTCACAGTAGCACCTAAAAATGACAAAACAAATCACACCATTGCAGCGGAGCGATGCAACTTTACCATCGACGAAATTCTCTATTATTGGTAAACCTGGTTTTGCATCATCACCAGAAACCCGCCTGGGAACATTAGGAGGTAGAACTACATATTCTACGCCTCCCCTTGATTCAGTAGCCACCTGAAAAACTGTTTTTTAGTGTTGGAGTAGGAATATATGTTCGCTTTCCTCAGCTGAGCTCAGGAGTTTCCTATGCAGTGTTGGAGTAGGAATATATGTTCGCTTTCCTCAGCTGAGCTCAGGAGTTTCCTATGCAGTGTTGGAGTAGGAATATATGTTCGCTTTCCTCAGCTGAGCTCAGGAGTTTCCTATACAGTGTTGGAGTAGGAATATATGTTCGCTTTCCTCAGCTGAGATCAAAAGTTTCCTCCGAATAGAAGTGTACAACAAGAATTCCCCAAAAAATTTTCCCACAATTTTTCATATTGTCACCAACACATGTAGTTGACCATGTGCATA
>NW_003204861.1:0-1241 GCF_000006405.1 Perkinsus marinus ATCC 50983 | reverse complement strand
GCTGATGTGTCTGTTGATGATAGTAGTAATAACAATGATGATAGTTTATACTATTAACCTTTATCTCCAACAGGTATCAGTAGTAAATTGTCTACGGATACTCTTGTGGCGTCGCATCCAAAGCAAACAGGTGGTAGTAATAGTAGTAGCAGCAAGCATGGCAACAGCATCAGAGGAGGCGGTCATAAGGGGGGTGGCCAGTCGATGATGAACCTTCTGGCGGACGAACCCCAGCCACCGGCTAAGCTGAGAACGGTAAGGTTAGTCGAAGTAGTAGTAGTAGGAGTAAAGTGAGGGTCAGATACAATCAGCAGTAGAGGCATCTATGGCGATGCAAGGTAAACCATCAGTGGAGGTGGGAGAGGTAGGAAGTAGTAGTACAAAGAAGAAGAAGACTAAGACTAAGGAGAAGGCTGTCCCCAAGACCAAGTCAGTAGCAACAACTGATAAGAAGAAGGTCGTCAAGCCGAAAAGGCAGCAACAACAGCAACATGGCTCGATCAAGGCTAAGGCTGTGGACCAACCTCCAGCTCCTATTGATGGGCAGTCGGCCAAGTCGCGGGTTCGAACCCCGGTGCCCCCACTTTTACCTACTGCTAACAAAGTGGTGGCCGGGGAGAAGGATGTGTCCGATGAAGTTGTGGTGAAGAGGAGTGATTCTTTATCGTCATCATCATCATTGAGGAAGAGTACTGCAGCATGGGAGGAGTCTTCCTCCTCGTCCTCTTTGGGTACGGCTGATGGTGATCATCAAAATAAGTGCAGTAGCACAAACAATGCTACTGTGCAGCCATTTGAAGATCCACTTGAACCACAGCAACTATCGGCATCATTGGAGATGCTCTTCAAGCAAGCCCCTGTATATGACCGATCGGGGGAGGAGGAGGCTTCACCACAGGATGACTCTCTTGACGACGACCTGGATACTCTATTGAAGAGTTTGGATGGAAGTCTGCTGGTGGAAGACCAACAGGGGACGACTCCTCCTCCTCTTGCTCATGCTGATGCTGCTGTTGACTCGTATGGGCTCATTGGTAGTTGGAGAAGTCAGCAAGATATTCGGTAAGTTGCTAGTCGGCCTGCATCTTGGGCTCCTACATGTCTGGTTTAGATATGGTCTGTCATCACCGCCTAACAATGCTGTCTATCCTCCTTCATCATCATTCAATTTCGACGACGACCACGATGGGACTAGTGGTAGTAGTAGTAGTACCATTCTATGTCTGCTTTTGTCTGATAGA
>NW_003214557.1:0-1030 GCF_000006405.1 Perkinsus marinus ATCC 50983 | reverse complement strand
ATATTCAGCGTCGTCGCAGACAGCGTGTCCGAGTGGTAAGGAGGTGGACTAGAAATCCACTGGGCTCTGCCCGCGCAGGTTCGATCCTGCCGCTGTCGAGGGATTACTTTTGGAATCCTCCCGCAGGTATGAGCCGAACTCACCACTTGAAGACACCGCCGTCATGCCCGGATCACCATCGGAGCCATGGCGCGACGACAATTTCATCCACCGACGTGATTGTAATTCGAATCCATGAACTTGAATCCCAGCGGATCCTAGTGGAGGCCTTCGCAAGATAAATCACCGGTTCTTACGACGCACCCCACCCCCCCACGGACAAAGTTCGTTAGCCTGGAACCGCAACTTGTCAAGTATCGCATAGCAATCGAACATCAGACGAGGCTCTCAACATTGCGCTGGGGGGAGCGGGGACGTCTCCGACAAACGAAAACCCGCATTCACTCAACCCAGATTATCATCATATCCATCGCCTTTAAAGAACCACCGCCCGATGCGGGCACTCGCCTGTGCATAACTAATTATGCTCCACCCGTGCCCCAGCTGGCACACCCGTTGAACTTGCCAATAACTCATCTCTCAAAATATCATTACAACACGTCATGTACGGATCCAAGATATTTATCGCCAGGAGCGGTAATACAAGAGGTACTGATGGTTACGTACGAAGAACCATAAGGAGAGGCGTGTCACCGTATTGTGCATTTAGGGTGAAGGAGACTCAGGCTCTCAAATTTCCCTTTCCCTGCCTAGGAGTGAGACTTAAATTTCGGAAGCTGGGGACACTCAGCGACAAAACAGAGGATACCCACATAGGATTTCTTGGATATATTACTCCAAAGCGTCACCAGTCACCAGTTGTGTGGAGCACCTCTCAAGCGGGTGGATTTGAGATCTCGGGTTTCGGGTTTCGGGTTTCGGGTTTCGGGTTTCGGGTTTCGGGTTTCGGGTTTCGGGTTTCGGGTTTCGGGTTTCGGGTTTCGGGTTTCGGGTTTCGGGTTTCGGGTTTCGGGTTTCGGGTTTCGGGTTT
>NW_003206828.1:0-1033 GCF_000006405.1 Perkinsus marinus ATCC 50983 | reverse complement strand
TCTCTTAGCTGCCCAGCTCCGAAACGTGTCGGCAGCTATAAAGTTGGATCCTTGATCCACTATCAACACCCGTGAAATCACGGTGTTATAGAATAAGCGATCAAGTGCTTCCGCTGCTTGTTGCCCAGAAAATCCAGTGATAGGTACTGCTCTCAGCCATTTCGTGGAAATGCACGTGGCGCTTATGATCCCGACGAAACGGCAGCCCTCCACCTCGAGAGGTGGCAGATACATTACATCAATACCAACTAATTCTCCCGGATTAAGATTACTACGCCATTTCACCACTGATGCCGCCCTTCGCCAGGTTCTGTTGGCTCTGCTTCTCTGACAGCACTCACATTCAGCGACAACCTTCGCGCAGACTTTTTGCATGCGCTTCCACCAATAGTTTCTCTTCACTACGTTAGTAGTGCGCACCCCGCCAGGATGAGCAGCTGCTCTGTGTGCTTCAGTGGCGAGTTGGGTGCGGGTTTGCAAGGTTGCGGCAGTACAGGGAATAACCACTGGATGTGATGCTATTGCTTCGTTCTGTTGAACGTACACTGGAGACCTACGACAGATAAGATCGTTATCGTCGATGAAGAAATCTCGAGCCCACTTAGGGGCGTCGTTTCTGCCTATCACTTCTCTGGTACATGAGCACCAATTGTCATTCAGCTGCAACTGTAGTAGGTCAGCAGTAGTCATGGGGCAGCAAGAGGCTCTGCCAGCTTGTTCACAAGTAGGCAGCTCCAATGGAACCAACGGAAAGTCATTTGGATCGAACAAGTCTGAGTCATCGCGATCCCTAGTTTTCTTTTCTTTGGGATCAAAGGTAAGAGAGGATGGATCTGCTGCTTCAGCATCTAACCAATGTCGAAGCTCTTCCAGTTCTGGTGGTTGAAGATATTGCTTGTAATTCTCTGGCCTAGATCCTCGATCTGAAGGATTGACTGTTCCTGGGATATGCTGTATCTTAGTTTCATTTTCCGTCAGACACTGCTCGATAACCTTTATCCGACGACGTTCTGCCGCTGATAGTCCTTTGTAA
>NW_003210499.1:0-1336 GCF_000006405.1 Perkinsus marinus ATCC 50983 | reverse complement strand
GGTTTCGTGCTTCGCTCCGCTGGAAAATGTGATTTGTTTAGTATTTTTCATCGTGGTATGTTCATGTGAAGAAAACGAAGAGAGAGATGATGATTCAAAGATCGTTGGAAGCTGGTGTTCTGGAAAAGGTGAATTTCGTGGCGCGTGACGGTGTTAAAGCACTAGTGTTATTCACGGTTGAGAATGTGAAGAATATGTGTTTTCTATTCCGGGATTAATGATAGTGAACAACTTGTCGCTATCATAGTTCTCGAAAGGTTAATTTTATCATATCACATCTTCATAGCAATTTTTACATCGTTTATTCACATCGATTATTATCATTATTAATCTCGGAAAATATCGCGCATTTTCATATCAAACTAACATGCGCTGTATTGGTAGGTGGTAATTTCGTGGCGCGCGAAAATTCATCGAACGAAGAGGACCCGCAACTACGCGGCTGTGCTGGGGAGAATAGTCGGCAAGTTCACGCAAAAGGTGAGGGTGTCTTAGCTTGGTATCAACGAATCGATGGTGCGAACGATTAAAGCAGCGTATTTTGGGTGAAAAATCCCGGAATCGGAATTTATTCCCCATTGCAAGGTATATCTTTGTCAAGGGCTGGAGAGCCTTATAGAGCATACACGGCATATGAGAAGGCGGGCGAATCTGAGGCAGACCTTCCAAGAGATGACGATTTGCTCGGACCGACGGGTGGGGTATAAGTTGCTTAGTCGTTGCTGATGGCCGATAAAACGAGTTGTGGAAATCTATAGGAGGAGTAGAAGCAGTAGCTGAATGCAAGGAAAGTTGTTGTGAAAATATGCACATGGCGAAATTGGTAGTTTTTATATTGTCATCAACACATGCAGTCGACTCCAGTGGAGTCACTCCACTACAGGTGTTGGTGATAATATGAAAATTCTGAGGAAATTTTTTGGGGGAATTCTTATTGGTTTCTGTACACCCAAGTCGTGTGTAAACTCCTATAATTAGTGAAGGAACTCCTGAGCTCAGCTGAGGAAAGCGAACATAGATTCATACTCCAACACTGTATAGAAAACTCCTGAGCTCAGCTGCTGAGGAAAGCGATTACATATATTCATACTCCAACACTGTATAGGAAACTCCTGAACTCAGCTGAGGAAAGCGAACATATATTCATACTCCAACACTCGCGTTTGTCCGATCGAGAATTCACAGAAAAACGATGTTGATGATGAATTCGCGTGCTGAAGTATGTACTGCCTGTGAGCGAGTCTACTATGTCAATGTGTTAATTTTTTACGGTATTTTTCTGTACATGTGTTCGTTCTCGTCGCACATTCTGTGTGCGCCATCTAGAGACTGAAAA
>NW_003215788.1:0-1476 GCF_000006405.1 Perkinsus marinus ATCC 50983 | reverse complement strand
AAACCAGAGGACACAAAAAATGGATTGAACGGATCCTGCGAGGTGCGATGGCACAATATCGATCAAAAGGTTTTGGTCTGCACTACCTCGCTTCTGAAAAGGTCTGGGTTCTCAATATAACACCAGTCAGGTATATAGACTGACAGCTGTGGGGTTCGAACCCACGCCCTTTCAGACTGGCGCCTTAAGCCAGCGCCTTAGACCACTCGGCTAAACTGTCGATGAGTGCTTCAAAAATCATAGCGGAGAAGATGCGTTACACTATAGGACATGACACAAAAACGGTTTCGAACCGTTTCCGCGAAATGCGTTCTTCATCAAATCACACGAAAAGAAATTTCTAACAGCTGTGGGATTCGAACCCACGCCCTTGCGGACTGACGCCTGAAGCCAGCGCCTAAGACCACTCGGCCAAACTGTCGATGAGTGCTTCAAGATTCATAGCCGAGGTGATGCATCGCTCTGCCAAACCAGAGGACACAAAAAATGGATTGAACGGATTCTGCGAGGTGCGATGGCACAATATCGATCAAAAGGTTTTGGTCTTGCACTACCTCGCTTCTGAAAAGGTCCGGGTTCTCAATATAACACCAGTCAGGTATATAGACTGACAGCTGTGGGGTTCGAACCCACGCCCTTTCGGGCTGGCGCCTTAAGCCAGCGCCTCGGACCACTCGGCCAACCTGTCGATGAGTGCTTTAAAAATCATAGCGGAGAAGATGCGTTACACTATAGGACATGACACAAAAACGGTTTCGAACCGTTTCCGCGGAATGCGTTCTTCATCAAATCACACGAAGAGAAATTTCTTACAGCTGTGGGATTCGAACCCACGCCATTGCGGACTGACGCCTGCAGCCAGCGCCTTAGACCACTCGGCCAAACTGTCGATGAGTGCTTCAAGATTCATAGCCGAGGTGATGCATCGCTCTGCCAAACCAGAGGACACAAAAAATGGATTGAACGGATTCTGCGAGGTGCGATGGCACAATATCGATCAAAAGGTTTTGGTCTTGCACTACCTCGCTTCTGAAAAGGTCTGGGTTCTCAATATAACACCAGTCAGGTATATAGACTGACAGCTGTGGGGTTCGAACCCACGCCCTTTCAGACTGGCGCCTTAAGCCAGCGCCTTAGACCACTCGGCTAAACTGTCGATGAGTGCTTCAAAAATCATAGCGGAGAAGATGCGTTACACTATAGGACATGACACAAAAACGGTTTCGAACCGTTTCCGCGAAATGCGTTCTTCATCAAATCACACGAAAAGAAATTTCTAACAGCTGTGGGATTCGAACCTACGCCCTTGCGGACTGACGCCTGAAGCCAGCGCCTAAGACCACTCGGCCAAACTGTCGATGAGTGCTTCAAGATTCATAGCCGAGGTGATGCATCGCTCTGCCAAACAGAGGACACAAAAAATGGATTGAACGGATTCTGCGAAGTGCGATGGCACAATATCGATCAAAAGGTTTT
>NW_003212236.1:0-4405 GCF_000006405.1 Perkinsus marinus ATCC 50983 | reverse complement strand
CTGAGTATGATTTGCTCTGCTCAGAGAATAGATCCACATGGGGTATAGGTTTCGCTGCCCAGAGCCCAATCCTGCTGAGGGTGTTTAAACCGGCGAACAAAATGTCCCGCCGATGGATAGAAACCAAAATAGACCAACGTCTAGGGAAAAAGGCGTACAGTTTAGTAAATCATCCAGGTAAATTCGACCTGAAGGATTTGAAACCATTGCCGAACTCGACATACGACGTTCCCAGCTAGTCCCGGAGTCCATTCTGGTTTCCAAAGTTATCTTCCCATTGTCTATCTCTGAGAAAGGAGGAGGATGAGTGGTCAGCCGATCGCACCGTGCCAGCACGCACAAACATGCGCACAGGTTGATCGATTCGTCTCCCTAAGCTATGGGGCTACATTCATTATCTGCTCTCATACCTAAGTGTTGTGTTGCACCAGCGCATTCAACTATAGTACTACTAACTTAGTGGGAGCATATCTTGTTACTACCCCCCAAAACTACTCTGGAATATACTTAGTGTTCTATTCCTTGGGTATGACACGTGACCACCTCTCCTCCACAGGCATGATTAGTGATATGTAACGCCATCTCCTTTGAACGTTCCGCCTTTTCTTCACACGTGTACACGTCAACCATCTCCCGGGACTTCCACCTGCAGTTGGTTTGTAACTGCTTTTCGCTTATTGCACTGCTCTTTAATTGAAAGGTCGCACTTGATCTCCTGCATGAATGCCTCGTAAATTTGAGTAAACTCTTGATCTCGGTGGGTTCTATATCATCTGGCATGAATTTTGCGAGGCCTTGCATCCTTCTAGAAAACCCCTTCCTTACCAAACCGAAGACACGCAACATTGAATGTTGGGAAGCTGCCAATTCTGCCAAACGATGTACTACACACCAGACGCTGTTCTTCCGACAAACGTTAGCATCAGTGGCACAATAGGCGGATACCTCCTCTGGCCGTCCGGGTCTGGTCTGACACCTCTATACGTGAGCCGGTCGAACGTACACTACGTATACTACGAGTATACGCAACGTATACTAGTCATCTTCAATAATTTCTCCTCAGGTACTGAAATCTTGTGGACATTAGAATTCATATCGATTCGATATTCCAATACCCGCGCATTAGTGGAGAGTGCATGAACTTTGGAGAACTCTATCGGGACTTCAACATCAGATAGACCAGTAGACTGAAGATCAAGGTAAGTGACGGTTGGTTAGTTACAGCGCAGACATCATCAACATATCATAGCGCTCGAGATGGAAAATAGACCTTCTCGTTGAACCCTTGGAGAGCAACAGCAGCCAATCTACGCGTCACTCGAAACAAACAGCCCGCCCATCGACACCACCAGTATGGAGAGCTTACCGTCCCGAATGGTAACACCGAGTGTTGTAGATATCTTGGCTGTGTAGTTTCACCGAGATATAAAGGAGTCATGAACGATAAATGGCATTGTTGATCGCGGCGCACAGGGATAAGTCGAAACGCTTGTTGTACGTCCCACTCCAGAACACACAAATTGGGTAGCAGTCCAAGGCCAGATACCACTGAACTTGAGGAAGTAGCTTCAGTAAGAGCAGCCATAACATCCACCAGTCGTGGTAATGATATAGTGCAATCGATATTCCTCCTCAGTTGGGCATCATAACCCAGGGTGGACCTCACACGATATCGACGACAGAGACCATCAGGCGAGATGTCCGCCGATACAATGTGACCAACATGAACACCTACATCACACTTGTTACGAGGCTTATAACGAATGAGTACCGTGGAACCAGGATCCAAGGGCTTGATATGCTTGGAAGGCTGGCGACCAATTTGTTGAGCGCAGCGGTCTCGAAGAGCTTGCCAATGGTGTGCCAAGAATGCCTTACGGATATTTTCTACGGCGACCGGTCTAGAAGCATGTAAGTCGGGTATCGGATCACCGTCCACCGATTTCAGCAATAAGCCAGTTGAGCGAGTATAACCAAAGGCTAACGAGTCCGCAGTAATAAAGGAAGATGACGATCCGGCTTGATGGTCCAAAACATGCTCACAAATAGGCGATGTGTTCATCATCAAGGTAACATGATCGTAAATCTTGCATAAGTCGTAAGCTGTGGCCCTAGCAAGCTTCTGCGGAGTATAGCAAGCTCGAAGCGTCCGTAGGCCAACAGAATGACTTCGCTCCACTGGGGTTTTCCATGGAGCTCTAGCAGCATGATACTCCACTTTCACTGTCCAGGCAGACATCTGCTCTTGGAAGATATTGGAGGTAAAGGCCGTTCCGCAATCAAGGTAGAGAATGCTAATCTGGCCCCACTTGTTCAACATATGACCGCTTAGGCATTCGTTCGTCCAGAGAACATACCTATTCTGCTGCAGGATGAGAGTCAAACAACCGAACCTGTCGTCGTTGCATACGTCTTTGCTGGTCTTTACGACTCTTTGCTTGTTTGGAGCAGACATTTGGCGACGGAACAACAGAAACGCCTAACTCCACTTCCCCGAGAGCCCCCAAAAAAACGCAACTACTAATCAAGTAGGAGACGAATAGCAACCTCAGCACGATAGTTACACGACAAGTTGCACTGCTACTAGCGACTCGTTCGATAAAGGCAGAAACAAATTGGGACAACATACCTGGAGACCTCGTAGAGGTTTCATTACCCAATTAACCTTGCTTTCGCAATTCCGCGAGGTTGGCAATTGAAGTAGTAGTATCCACACCACGCTTGAGTGACAACTTTGACCTCGTTGACAGCGCTTCTCCAGAATGAAACATAAAACGACAATTCTTATATGGACATGATTTTACCGTATACTTACACGTACCTTTCCACTTGCCGTTCCGATCTTTAGTCAGATGGGGGCGAGACATTGCAGAGCTGGACGACCCAGAAGAGTAGGAGTCACTTAGATTGGTCTGTTATACTTGACCTATTAGTTCAGATTCAATATTCGTCGTCAGACAGAGGCAGAAAGCAGCAAAACTCGATAGATCCGTGGATCTATGATGAAGTTCGACTTGCAGACTCCGCATATTAGCAAAGAGACGACGACGATACTCTCTATCAAATTTCATCGCCGTGACGAATGAATATCGCTTGGCAATTGTACAGATTCGATAGACATAAGACAATAATGGAAGAGGATTTGGCGTGACACCATTTTCCATTGCTACAATAGTTATACACCACTGAAATACCAAGGGTAACCATTCCTCAATAGATGATGGTAGTCTTCCCGACGGAAGTTTCATAGTCTGGACTACTATGCCCGAAGTGGTGAGACTCAAACCAGTACCCTGAGCCGACGACTGGCTCTCCGGGTAAACCTTGAATTCTATATGAACATACCTGCCTTTGCTTAGCTGTTCCATTGTATGCGGCGGAGGCAGTAGTTGGGCTGGAGGAACTTGACCCCATACCGTAGTCACCTTGGCGGTCAAATTATTCATTGCAGATTCTCGAGGAAGTGGATCATCAGTCTTCTTCACCGTAATACCCTTCAACGCCGCCCGGATCCGAGCTCTACGAAGTTTGGAAAACAGTCCAAAAGCTTCGTTCAGGGTTTCCGTCCAGAGGTGCTACCACATCGGTCTTCTTAGCATTTGTCTTGCCCACGTCTCCTCTATTCGAACTTTCTGTCACCGGAGGTGGAGAATCAGTTGACGTGGATAGCTCTCTCTCCTTTACAGATTGCAGTGCGTCGTCACAGCGATTTACCACATCTTCAAAGATGACCGGGTCGTCCACTATCGATTTCAGAATGGGTATGGTGGTGATAGTTAAGGCTGTTAATACCTTGACCAATGTAGGAGCCAAGACAATGCAATCTGAAAAGCTCGCCACAGTGATGATACCAGACGGAGCGGACGAAGACATTTGTTGACAGGAATAGATAAAATGAGTTAACCTGATCAAAGAAAGAAATGGTAAACTGTTCCGAAACTAAGATGAGTATATCCAATCGTGCGCCGCACCACCCAAAGGCGGTCGGACCTGACAGAAAGCGGACAATAAAAATTAGAAATAAACATCGATATACAGCTCATTTTCTCGTTTGTTAGAGTCTCGACCGACCTGACTACCTCGGTGGTTCTTAAACCGAACATAGAAGGGACCAGAACAAACCAGAATAAACAGATCAGCTACAAACCGTAGCTTACAACCACCAAGATCACATGAGTGATCCGCAACGACCAACCGACAGACGTCAGAGCCTGCGGTTCGTGATACCCGCAACACAATCGAACTGGCTGAAACACGACTCGACAAGCCAGTTCAACCCCCAACCCTCACGCTACCCCGCTCAACTGGAGGTAGTGCTGGCTGAGGTAGACACAACTCAGGAAAACCCCAGAACAATAGAAAAGTACAGCACATGGGAAACACGACGTTACGAACCTTTCCGCCA
>NW_003207379.1:0-1146 GCF_000006405.1 Perkinsus marinus ATCC 50983 | reverse complement strand
GCGAACACATATTTTAAAAATATCTACAACATCAAATATCGTAAAAATTTGGAAGACTAAAAAATACCCAAATAATAATTTCGAAATAAGAATTTTTTACTATTAAAAAAATTTCACTTCTCTCCAACAATAAGTAGCATTCCCATACCGTAAATCCTTCAAATCGGTCGAAACACCATCGTATTACTCATCGCAGTCATCTGCACTGTCAGAACTCGTTGACACGATCCACACTGGACTTGAGCCGTTCTTGTGGTTTCTCGTTGTGGAACCTTTTATATATATATAAACAAATCCATAGTAGCACTACTACTACTACTACTACTACTACTACTACTACTACTACTACTACTACTACTACTACTACTACTGCTACTACTACTACTACTACTACTACTACTAGTAATAGTAGTAGTGCCACGAATTTACTAGATTTCCTAATTTTCATATAAATTTTCAAAATTTCACTGAATTTTTTAGTAAATTCTATATAAATTTATCAAAAAAATGGCTCAACGCTCAAATAGTGTAGTAATAAAACTTCACTAAAATCACAAAAATATAATCATATTTTTCACCATACTACCACAGTGCCCTGTAGCGGTGTGCTTCCAATATGTGGTTGATCACCAGAGTTTTGATAACTAAACAAAAGTAAATACATATATAAACTGCCGATTCTAACAACAGTGAAGTTTCATGACCCGTTTTACGTGAAGTGGCGTAAATATGTTTTTCCGCGACCGCCGATAACACAATCGTGAACACTAGTGAAAAACATATTCCACGACTACTGCATATCACCGCGAATATCGCGTTTTTCACCGAGTTTTACGACGCCACTTCACGTAAAACGGGTTGTGAAACCCCAATATTATCACACCACTTCACGTGAAACTCACTTACTAAAGAGTATATCAAAAATATGAAATACCCAACAAGTTAAATTCCCCCGAAACGGGCAGGCGTAGTAGTATTTCTGCCCATGCCACGCGCACGCATCGTCCGAGATTTAACCGGAAATATGAAATGCCTTCAAACTCACCAATTTCGAGTCGATGACCGTTCCTGTTGATTGAGTAACTCATTAACTGCCATATTCTCATCGCCGTTGTATTTATAAAGGGGCGCCTCTATCTCCTTATC
>NW_003205430.1:0-1148 GCF_000006405.1 Perkinsus marinus ATCC 50983 | reverse complement strand
TTTGAGTACCAGATGAGGGAAAGCTGAGAAGATTTCATTGAACGATTGCAGACTGTAATCTACAGTAAGGCATGTAACTCAAGCTGTTTTGTATCCTACCGGTATCGACGTGTTTCGTATCCTATCGGAATCGACCTGTTTCGTATCTTATCGGGATCGACGTGTTTCGCTCTGACATTGTTCTCTCCCGAGCTAGTCGACGCTATATCGATGGATTATTGAGGAAACGAGTTTAACTTATCATTCTCCATCATGAGTATAGTCAGTCATTATTTCTGTGTAGTCTCATCAATGCTCGAGCTGCCCCCGGCAGATCTGTCCTGATTTCGTCACCAGGATCATGTAAGTCAAGATCTCCAATCCGAGTACAGTAGACAATTCTGTGCATACGTACTCCTTCGTCTGTGCGCTGTACGTGAGAACACTGCACGCGTAAACACAGTCCCGCCTTCGCCTTACGATCGGTACGATTGGTTCTGACAGTCTACACTGTACGTCCCTGACCTATAAGACCCCCTTGTGTTACACCAGTTACGGGACAACTATCCAGCTTGGGAGCCGATTTCTATGTTAGACTCTCCTTAGGGGAGTCCCCTATGCCGTTGCTACTTCAGACAGAAAGTAATCTCGTCTGCCTTGTTGATTCAGGATGCGACGGCAACATCGATCCCTTTCAAGGGAGCTACATTATAGCTTAGGGATCGGGATTTCATGGATCTAACTCCAAGAGTTCTCAGTCAATCGATAGATTATATCTATCGTTTGACTGAACCAGACCTTACTTATTGGATCGTCAATTGGAGAACATTGACCTTAACTAAATCTATTAGATTTAGTTAAGGTTTTGCTCAGCTACCGGTTAAGTGTATCATCTAACGACCTCATTACCATAGATCGTCTTATTAAGGGTATGGAATCCTATCACAAGGTCGAAGATGTCATTGGTTACATCATCGCTGCCTTGGAAGCTAACAGTGATCTGGAGGAGTGATTATGAACTTATTTTCCTACGGCATCGTATTAAAGATCTATGCTATATCAAGACTAACTAAATCGTGTATGAAGATCATCAGAAGGGTAGAGGGAGAAGACTATATGATGATCATTATTCTTTTTATCTGAATAGTAGTAATGTTAGATCGTCTTAG
>NW_003210064.1:0-1051 GCF_000006405.1 Perkinsus marinus ATCC 50983 | reverse complement strand
CGAGCCACATGGCCTACATCAACTTTTATACCCACCTGCAAGTCAATTTCGCCCATGTGCGAAATTGATGTGCAGCTTTCGCGAGCATCTTTGACCAAACGTGCACATCGATTTCGCGCATCCCCCTCCACCCCTTGGACAATGTTATAAACTATGTTCACTCGTCTCTCTATTGAACTACTGGGCTGTGATGTGGGCTAGCATTGGGTGCTTCACAATACAAGTGAAAAGTGGAACAATGTCCAAGGAGGTGGGGAGGGGGGAACTAGCAAAATGTGCGACTTTTGCAAAAAGCCAGCAGCACCCTAAGGACTTCCCGGGCGGTCCCCCACCCCAGTACTATCCGGGCCTTGCGCCGCTTAACTTCGGAGTTCGGATGGGATCCGGTGTATTCGACGCAGTATGGCCGCTGGCGATCATAAAGTCGACCAAAAAGCCAAGTTACCCCCAACCGCGCACACCCAAATTTGGACAAGTCGAGGATTTTCAACCCATAAGGTATAATCCTCCATCCAACTTCAAACGCTCATCAGGACACTATACCGCGATCCAGCTCAACCGTGCCCCACACCAGAGCTCTCAGAAGCTCTTGAGTGTGGAGTAATCCGCCTTTTTAAATCGAGTCCGTAGATGGAAATAGAATAGGAGGAGACAAATCGGCGCAACACGGGATGAATCTCAGTGGATCGTAAGACTAAGCCTACTCTCAACACTTACAATACCCGGATGCAATTAAGTCGTCTTCAAAGGATTTATCGAGCCCAATACTTGCAATTGCTATGATCACCATACACTCTGACCACAAGTCAATGCAGCCAGAGGTATAGCAGCTTGAATTTTGGTCAGGCCGAAGCCTGACCTAGCCTTTTTCTTGTAGCATTGAGCACGGTGTACAACACTGCTTATCCAGCATGGATTCCGGCTTAGAGGCGTTCAGCCGTAATCCAGCAGAAGGTAGCTTCGCCGTACTGTCTTTTCAGACAACGGCATTAACCAAGTATCTGGACGAAGTGTTCCTCTCGTACATAACTTCGACTACTGTCGCAGTATC
>NW_003201977.1:0-1093 GCF_000006405.1 Perkinsus marinus ATCC 50983 | reverse complement strand
TTCCATTCGTGATCGTGCGCAGTTCCTATACGACTCAAATGATCAGATAGCGTGAGAAGCAGCAAGACGAGGCTGCAAGTTGCATCTCAATGTTATCCACTTAGATGTACGGCTCTAATCCCCATATTGCGCGCTCGTCCGAGCTCATCCATTTCCAGCACATGTAGAACTGCGATCTGATCGAGCGAAGCCTATTCCGATCCAGCTCTCCCTCCGCTCCCTCGAGCAATGTTCACCCGTTTGGATCGCCCATACTCGTTTGACAGTACAAAAGAACATTGTCCAGGGACGGGGGCGCTCCCTTGTACCATCAGAGTCTTCTCGTTTTTCAGATTATATGAAACTGCTCAATCGAACGATAGAATGATTCAGAAAGGACAAACGCTCCACGATGGGTTCGAACCACCGACCTTGTGGTTAACAGCCACACGCTCTGCCTACTGAGCTAGCGGAGCACTAAAATACTATATATGAAGCTTCTTTCTTTTTTTTATACTGCAACACATTTTGAGAGCTCATCAGGGTTTGATTTCCCTAAGCAAGGTCACTATGACAACATCAGGTTTTCACAAGGAATTCGCGATTATCAGAACATAGAATTGACAAGAAAAAGATCAGATATATCACCCACCGTGGGGCTCGAACCCACGACCACAAGGTTAAGAGCCTTGCGCTCTACCGACTGAGCTAGACGGGCCAACCAACCGGATTGGGCAAGAGCTGGTCCGCCCGACCTTACCAAATCGAGGCCTCATCATCGCCCTCTTTATCCATATCAGTATTTACGTGAGTGAGAGCAAAAAATGCGCGATATTTCCGATGCCCGTGAGACCGCAGTTTTATGTTCATCCTATTCGAGATGAGTTCCACGACTAGCTGGGGAGTCAGGACGTTCCTTATGGGGTGGGGGGTGATTGGTGATACCATAGATAAACATAGATCGTAACTTGCAGGCTCATTGATATCCTAAACTTCGTGTCACCAATCACCAAACGGTGGTCATTCCATTCGTGATCGTGCGCAGTTCCTATACGACTCAAATGATCAGAATAGCGTGAGAAGCAGCAAGACGAGGCTGCAAGTTGCATCTCAA
>NW_003206379.1:0-1357 GCF_000006405.1 Perkinsus marinus ATCC 50983 | reverse complement strand
ATCGTACTCCGGAGCCGTAAACCAAACACTGTAGGCTTCTGAAGATAATGCATTTACACTGCTTGTATGGAAGAAATTCTGTTAGAACATCCGCTCGTACTTACTATACCTTTATGTTACTCGCTTTAGTCGAGTTCGATCCACAGATGCTGATTCAGCATCTTAGATGACATTTACTTCTCAGTAGATTCTACTGAGAGATGAATATCAGCTATGAAGATCATTTGTATCCACAAGCGAATCACAATTGATAAAATTTACCGAGATTGTCCACTAGGTCACGCTGGAAAAAGAAATTCGCGCGCTTTTAGCGCGCGCCCGATTTTTTTCAATTTTTCCGTTTTTTTCGTTCAACTAGCAGAACCCGTCGCTTCGCTCCGGGGTTCTCTAGCTCGCTGGCGCTCGAGGGTGTAAGCGATACGTTAAGATACACCAGTTAAATTATGTCCTTGTTGCACTGAATCGAGAACGTAGACCTATGCGTCCTTGGAAGTCTCAGGTTGAGATGAAAAGATCAATCTTATACGGAGCGTGCCACTTTTTCAAGCAAGTCACGAGATTTTCGATTTCTTTTCTAACAAGGACAGTTCCCTCTGAAATTAGAGCACTCTATACCCAGTCACATAGCGGATACCATTTTAAGAGGGATAGGTAATACTCGTAACCGTAACGGTTACACCGTTCCATGGATATTCAGACAAGCGCCCATTCTGACCGTTCTCAACCGTGCCAGTTTCTTACGCAACAATCACCGTACTATGCCACGCTCCTTATTCATCCTCAAGCTAACACTTTCGGAGTAGCTTGAGAGCACGATTCTGTTTAACAGAATCTGTTAGCGAATCGTATGATAGCAAGGACACAACACCGACCCGCTCAGAGCGGCCCGCTCTGGAGCACAATCTAATCATTAGATGTTACTAACATCATGTTAGTGTGGATGATATGAGATAGTAGCTAGCACATGGTGATTCACATGCGACTGTATGCTATACTGAGCTCTGTCCAGTCATATGAACACGCGATACAATAGAGTCGTCGAAAACTCAGCTTGATAGTACACTGCATTGAATAGATTGAAGCGAGTCGAACAAACGATGATGGACTTAAGTACTTAATCGGGTAGTAGCAAGTCGAACTCTGGATACGAACTTCATAAACCTGATGGGTCTCCATGAATTGCAGATCAAGATGGCGAATCATTCCCTCATGCAGGCTCTACTGTATATCCATGTTGAGTTTAGTCTTTAAACTTATCTGACTTAGAGTCTCCGAGTTAGAGAACCCGTCGCTTCGCCCCAGCACTCCAGTACTCCAATACTCCAGTACTTCGCTCCAGTACTCTCAAGCTCGTTTT
>NW_003210957.1:0-986 GCF_000006405.1 Perkinsus marinus ATCC 50983 | reverse complement strand
GAAGTATAACCAATAGCAGCTGGTAAACCTCAACCACAGTGTACTAACTCAAGCTGTAGCCTAAGTCCCAGGCCAGTAAGAATCAGAAGCTTAACTCACTTCTGTCCTCAGTCTAACCTTTAAGAGCACTAGGCAAGTGCTCGAGCAAGGCCTCAGCACGCATGCAGAAATACGTGACGCCACCGCTGTCACGGCGCACAATACAATAACAGTAATAACACAGTAATACAGCCAAATATAAACACCGCGAAGCCGTATAATGGTTCATGAGTCTCCGTACACTGCGCTGGAGTGCACAACGGCCCGTAATAATTACGACATAATTTAGGAGTCTACACTTGTAGACTACAAGGAATGAGGTTATACGTTGAGACTTGTTAAATTGCGACATGAATACTCTTAGGTAGACGCAGGACTGTCCTTAACTCCCCCTCGCGGTGAGGGCTTCACTCACAGTAGCGGAAGGCAGGTCGTTTTAAGACGTGTGAAAAAACCCAAGTCGTAAAATTTAACTCGTGCGAAAGCATCCCAAGAATTTAGTACAGAAGTGGAAGTAAAGTTTTACACGGTGTCAAAAATTTCTTTACCGGAAAAAATAAAGTGAGTAAAAACGTGCAGAATTTGGTACAACAGTGGACATTTTACCCACTACAAAACTCAATCGTTTGCGTGCGAAAAAGTCCTGATCCGGTATAAATCGCTCACCTATCATCGTTTAGTACAAAAGTGGTTTAGTACAGAAGTGGAGACACGCTTACAACACAAATGTTTCCAACACCATGAATGAGCATTTTACACACATGGACATCATGATTGTCGGGCAGCTCGCTTGGCTTGAGACAAAGTGTTGAGGTCTTCGGCGTGGCGCTGTAGGTCATGTTCGAGCTGAAGGAGCTCGTTCCTCTGAGCTGAGGATAGACAGAATCACAGAGAATGGGCGCAACTATCGCAAACTAGCATCACCGAGAGTTATACCACCGAGTGTT
>NW_003216800.1:0-1015 GCF_000006405.1 Perkinsus marinus ATCC 50983 | reverse complement strand
CTGTGTGGCGGCAAGTCTATAGGACCAAGATCGAAACCTACTTGTTCCTGATGAGCCTCATCTTTGAAGATGGAGCCAGTCGAAAGGTTGTCAAGTACTCGCAGCGGTGTTCGAATTGAGGGAGCATCACGATCACTGGAGCCCCGGTGGGTATACTATCTCGTACAGTAGCGGTAGTTGAAGACGTAGATGTGTTATCGATATTAGCAGGCATCATTGTCCGCTGTTTTGATATAGTACTATAGTTGCAAATGACAGAGAAACAATAAGGGTTTCAGTCGCTCGTTAAGCTTGTCGTAATACTACACTTGTCGGTGTTGGAGGAAAGTAAACGGTCGACAGTAATAGAGGTAGTAGTGAACGACTCGCGGAGTGCTTCGCAGGAAATAGACACTAATTTACCACGGAGATACCTACTTGGAAAAAACGGGTCTAAAACGATTCTAAAACGATTCTAAAACGACTAGGGGAAAACGTCAGGTTCGAGTCTATACAGAGAAACCGAAGCAGTCTACAGAACAGGAAAAATGAAGACAACAACTTATACTTCTAGGAACCAAAGCACAGCCATCTGACTACTAGCGGGGAATATGTTTTAGCTCAACACAGATAACAAGACTAGTGGAATACTCAGCACAATCGACAACGAAAATCAACAAATTGTTGACAACAATACCACTACGGCCAGAATCAGATACATGATTTCGGCAGAGCATAACAGTTACAGTTTATGTTGCAGTGTCACAATTATTCGCGACAAGGGTCAGTAACAAAGCCAGCGCTATGCGGATTCCTTATACTATCATCAAGCTACTTAAATGAATATCAGGATCAGTAGGAGAGGCCAAGGAGCCCCTCATTTCAATGCAGGTGGAACCGATGTGGAAGTTTTTTGATACTCAGTTTGTCCTACACCCGAACCAAAATTATTGGTTAAATTCTTGAGTTGGTTTTTTCTATGCCTTCGTGAAAAGTGCCCCCGACAGAAACTAAGCGATCAGTGATCGAACACAAC
>NW_003215745.1:0-1327 GCF_000006405.1 Perkinsus marinus ATCC 50983 | reverse complement strand
CTGAAGATAACACAAGAGTCGTCTCACACGAACTACTGTGCTTGTTAACGTCGTTGAGGTCACTCAAGGGCGGGAACTCTGGGAACAAAGAAGCTTGACGAGAGAGGTTATCAGCGAAAAGATTTTTCGCACCTTCAATATAGCGAAACTCGAACTGTATGCCATATTTATCGCGAATATGGCCCAGGAGCGAATCGAAGAGATCTAATAACCGTTCAATAACAATGCGATCGTAACTTTTAGTACCGACCGTAAGCTGGGTCGCCCAGTGAACAGCACTAGAGTTGTCGCTGAACAATATTACACGCTGAACTTGAGGAGAATGAGGAGTGAAGCAGGATAACCAATGTTCTGCTGCGACACTTGCTTTATATAAGACAAGAGCCTCCTTACGATTGATGTGCCAACGCTTCTCGCGATCGCGCAGCTGAAAACTCTCAGCGCAAGCCTCAAGGAGAACTCGTGAGGGGTCATTCAGCTCAGGCCAGAGAGACTCATCGTCAGCAACTGAGTGGATACAATAACCATAACCTGACGAACTAGCGTCACAGTGTACCACCAAGACGTGGTGATCAAGGGGAATAGTATGGTGGCAACACTCACCAAGGCAAGCCGCATCTATAGTAGACAATGCATACTGATAAGCCTGAGCTTGTCGTTGATTGAGGGTCCACTGTTTATCCCACGCTGAACGACGGGAGCCTCCTGGGGACGAACCGAACCAATGGCGTAAATAGTCGCCCCCCAAGCGTACCACCTGGTGACAACGAAGGGGATCATAGTTACGACCAGCCAACATAAATGCTTGACGTCGTGAAACTCGTAAGATGCCATCCTGAGGAAGAGAGAAATCGACGGGATCAGGTTTCACACAACTGATCACCAGACGATCATCAGTAATCTTCCAGAGTAGGCCAAGATGGCGACAAGCAGCGGGTACCGTACGTAAGTCGTCACACTTCTCAGCGGGGAAATTGGAACCACAAAGGCTTGCTGTGAGAGAAAGAAGATGACGCATACGCTCGACTAAAGGCTTCTCACCCATCAAGATCAGATCATCGTAGTAATTGAGCACAATCAAGCCATCCACAAGATTGGCAAAGGAATCAATCGAAGACTCATTCACTGGTCTCTGAAGCAAGGCAGAGAAACAAGCATTTAGTAACAGTAATACGGAGGAACTCAGAGAGCTTGGACCATGCTTTAGTCCAAAGAGAATTCTATCGCTATAGAAAGCTCGGTTTCCCACCAATACTTTGATCACCTTAGGGGAGGCGATATGAAGCCTCAAAAAGGCTTTTTCCAAATCCAAGAAGCATACATCATA
>NW_003199692.1:0-1242 GCF_000006405.1 Perkinsus marinus ATCC 50983 | reverse complement strand
TGATTCAACAGGAGTATTTTGCACACATCAACAGGTGAAGTCCGCGATCTTAGTTTTCTGAATTTCAACTTGTTTCAGTGATTGACACTAGACTCGGGTACTTGGAATACTTAATTCATGTTCGGCACGTACTTATACGTATGCAGAAACGCGCTTGACACGCCCTGTACTAAATTTATAATTTGTGACGAACGCAACCACAACAGAAACTGGGAAACTAGTATGTAAAACTATGATAAGGACTAGTTGTTTGAAAATAGCACCGCCTGGATCCATCTTCTGAACTTCTCCTCCGACTGGCGTCTGTTGGCCTTTTCGTGCCTCACCAGGCGCACTCGGCTAACTTGAGCCTCGCCAATTTGGGTTCTGGTTACAATTTAGGTTACACACTGCTGGGAAGGGGCGGTTTATTTATCACGCGCATGCAAATATCCCTTGAAGAGCACCCCTCCCCCCTGAAGACTAGCTACATCGAAGTCCCACTGTTGTTGCACTCCAAGAAACATTGAATGTTTAATCTACTAGAGTTCCTGCCGATGGAGCGTTGATCCTTGTATTGACACGAGCTCACTACCAGTTCTTCATCGAGAGCACCTATCCTCCATGACTCATGACCGAGTCCATCCTCATGCCTCGTGAGGATGGACTTGGTCGTGTTGCTTAGGAGCAATACGTTTGCGGCTCGCTGTAGGACGCAGTGAGGGGCAACAGCCTGTAGCTCCTGAAAGTTCGAATGAAAAGTAGAGATTGAATCTGTCGCGGCGTTTGCATCTGCTAATTTACGACCGTATCTTTAGCCGAATACTGACAAAGAAATTAAAAAGCTTACGCCGATGAGTCAAGAATCTTGACTGATTCACATTGACTGGCCGATTGCTCATGCGGTGGCTGATCAGCATCAAAGAGGTAAACGTCTTTGTAGTAGCGTGGGGCTCGAGCACAATCCTTCCCAGTTAATCACTGACAGTAGCAACTCAGGTTCAATACAAGACTCGAAGTTACTGAGTGAGAATGAAGATGATAACAGCGTTGGATCAAAGAGTTTGACCGAGAATGGACAACCGAGTTGTCACAACTCGCAAGTTTGCCATGAACAATGCAGCACGCGAGTACATTTCCCGACGGACTGTATGTCAAGGACAGCCTCAACATAAAGACTTCCCTAAAAGCGAGAACATAACGCTGTTTCTTAAATAATCACGCCCCTATACGGTGGAATAGGCTCGTAACAAGCTCGAGCAA
>NW_003214537.1:0-1106 GCF_000006405.1 Perkinsus marinus ATCC 50983 | reverse complement strand
CTGATGAGCACGGTACGCGTACACAAGCACGCATGCGAAACGAAAAGCGAGCCGCTCTACGATGGAGCTGGCAACCATGGTGTAGTCTGCTGTAATCGACCATCCTCTACTCTACAGTTACTACACGACAATGTAGACAATTCCCTTGCAATCGATATTATGACGCGAAAATTTCGTTTATAATCGAGGAGCATAATGCACGCGATTCGCGTCCAAGCCGGAGGTTGAAGATGTCAATGTCCTTTAATACAGACAGAGTCCTTCACCGAGCCTGGGAGAACGGGAATCACCTCACGATAGGAGAGGATATTGCACGGACCTGCATAGGATGTGCAGCCCTCGGGTACGAAATGCGCGCGGTTTAAGATATGCATTACCTGGGTGGTTTCCGCTTCGCTCGATATAACCGAAGCCTTTCATTCCCCAAGACTCCCCCCAGGTGTTCATGATTTTCCAATACCTAAGGCCGAATTCATCACCAGGAAATACAGTGGTACTTACGGTTTTCCTTCTGAAGAAGTGCCATACCCAACGATGATGACGTTATGGTTCGGAACCAACGCTTCACAATCCTTGGCTACAAGGTTGAGCGAAGATATGCTTGACAACTACTCGAGTGGGCTCCCACTTGTTATGATGCCTCCCTTGTAATGTACAAATGCGGGAGTCGAAGCATATATTATGGCTCCTACGGGTCCGGTTGCCACACCGCTTATCATAGCTGCTTCATTTGCTGCTGGTATGACCGTCGTTTGAGTAGCTTGCTCAGGCTGAGAGAATCAGAAAAAGCTCAAACGGTTCGGGTCGAGTCATGTTTGCTAGTTGGCTGGTCTTCATCATTTCGAGTATTTCTTGTGCCCTTTCGACTAAGTATTTCTCGCCGATATCTCCTCGACGATTAACATTAATAGTGATGCGTTCATGTGACACAGGAACTTGCATTGTATGAAAACCTCAAGATTCGCTCGATCGAAGCGTGACAGCTCACTCACTTTGAGACACTGCTGCTTCGGATCAGTGGTGATTGGTATCTTGCACGATCCGACCTCAGCCTTATAAGGATAGCTGGCATTCTTAACGATACCCTCTTTCCCGACATATTCATA
>NW_003202248.1:0-2090 GCF_000006405.1 Perkinsus marinus ATCC 50983 | reverse complement strand
CTAGTGAGCCAATTGAGGCACTCCTGATTGGCCAGACCATGTAGGGGACCAGCAAGACCACAGACACCAGCCGCCCAAGCATAGAAGGGGTCGGCCAGAGCTGACCCAACCAGATGGGTCGTATGGGAGGAGACGTTACCACCCTCGTGGTCAGCATGCATGGTCAAATACAACCGAGTGGCCTCCTTGAAATTCTCGTCCTCAGATACTCCCAGCATATTGGCAAAGTTGCCAGCCCAGTCCAGATGGGGATCAGTCTCAATGAAAATGCTGTTATAGAAAGACCTCCGATACACCCGAGCTGCCACCTGCGGAACACGGGCAATCAACGTAATGGCGTCATCTAGAATGTACTCCCAATAGTCCTTCTTAGCCAAGCCTCCTTGACGGTACTTCTGCGTGAACTGGGAGTAGGGTTGCATGGCCAGAATTCCAATGGACAGTTGAGTCATAGGGTGCATGGAAGTGGGCAAGGCGTCGATAACTTCAATAACATCACCAGGTAGCCAACTACGCCGATGCAATTCCTCGTTCAGATGAGATACGACCTCAGGGGTGGGGACCTCGCCAGTCATCAGCAGCCAGAAGGCTCCTTCAGGCAGGCCGACCTTGCCATTGGGAGGGGCCTTAGGGAGAGCCTCGTTCACCTCCTTGAGGGTCATACCACGGTAACGGATGCCCTCAACGGGGTCCAAGTCGGAGGTGTCGGTGATCATAGCCTTGATGCCACGCATGCCGCCCACGACCATACCAGCAGTGATGTCACCAACAACGACGTTTTTATGCTTTTTCTTCAACTCGAGGAGGCGAGGTTGTTCCCGAGCCACCAGGTGCTCCACCTTAGTCTTCAACTCTTGGATCACAGGACTTGCGTGATGGTAAAAACGAGAACCCAAAACGACGACGCCGCCGATTCTGGGAGATAGAAAGTGTCTTGATAACATATTGTAGGAACTCAAAATCCTACTATTGATCATTCACTCGGTGCCCCTCGGTACTTTCAAGTCGAGTTTAGATCGATTCTGCTGGCCATTGGAGCACCTCCCCCCCTTCCCCACACAGTCGAGTCATTCATTGCCAGGTGACACGTGAAGACACTCGGATGTGATACTTACCAGATCGGGTTTACAAACAGCCAAGGAATTACAACCTCAACAATTTTTAATAGGGCACACACCTCGAGCAAAATTCGGTTCTTGCAAACCACCCAAGTTCGAGCCCCGGCACCGGTATTTTCACCATCGATTCTCTCCCTCCTAGCGGCCATTGACCCACCCTGAAATGAAGGTGGCCGAGCCTTCCAAATCGAGTATCGATGATGACGTGGACGTAGATGGGTCCGATGACAAGATTGACGAGGAGTAAGCCGCTCCCTATCGTGGGAGTACTGGTAGTAGGAACTCAGGTTCAACATATGGAAGAAAAACACGCCATTTCTCTACGACACGGTCATCTCTCACACTATGGAGTGGCCCTCGTTGACCGTCGAATGGCTCCCTGTCAAACCGTAAGTGAACAGCCTTTTGGGACGGTTCACGACGGTCTACCCATAGGGCCTTCGATAAGGCCAGCGACTACTCCACCCACAAAATGATCCTTGGCACGCACACTTCCAATGGGGATCAGAATTACCTTATGATAGGGCAAGTGAAGGTCCCACAGCAGTCCAAGGAAGAGGTAGACATCGACAAGTACATTGAGACTCCTGGTAATACTATCGTCGGGTGAAGGGCCCCTACTGAGGACCCCTTAGAGTCTGGGGCTGCTTTGGCCGCTAGTAAGGACCGCATGTGTATATCCACCAAGATTAATCACCCCGGGGAAGTGAACAGGGCCAAGTAGGGTTCCCCCCCGAATCCTCCCGTCCCATCGCCCACTAGGTACTGTCCCCAAAATCCTTTCATCATCGCCACTTTGACCAACACCGGCAACAGTAAGCTCAGTGCTTTCGTAACCCCACAGTGGGCCCTCATCTTAGTATTACTTTTTGACTACTCTAAGCATCCTTGCCATCCCAAGAAGGAGGGCGTCATAGACTCCCTATGCACCCTTGAGGGCCACACCGCTGAGGGGTACTCCTCCTCCCCACA
>NW_003200200.1:0-1682 GCF_000006405.1 Perkinsus marinus ATCC 50983 | reverse complement strand
AAAGGGAATGAGTTATATGCTGTCCATCACATCAGCGACGAAGGTCTAAGGTGTGAAGAAGCTTGTTTCCAATGGAGAAACACTGGTACATGTTCATATGGAGATCGTTGTCGTTATCTGCATGATCAATCTTCCGTTGTAGCTACTGCTTCAGTCACACCGAAATCAACCTCGTCTCTTTGTGCTACAGCTGTCGAGTCAGTTGCAACCAAGACATACGGGGGGCTTTCGTGTGATGCTGCATCGTTAGCCACTGGAAATTGTTTACCCTTTGTGAACTTTGACGTTCCTAAATATGGATCAGTTCCTGCTTTATTGGATTCTGGTGCTTTTTGGAATTATATCCCCTTTCGGTGGTTGAAAACATTGGGATACTCTGAGGAGAATTTGTCAAGTTGTGATGAAGTGGTTACCCTAGCTAATGGTTATAAGAGCCAGATTCGTGGTATTATTAGTATCAATAATCTGGCTTTTCGGGTGTTGGACTCCGATGTAGATTACTTGATAATCGGAGTTAAATCTATGTATGATCTTGGTGTCAGTTTGTCGTTTGGTGATGACAAATCGGCGGGCCTTTTTGCGATAAGCATGGGTCAGGTAAATACTATTGCTACTCTGGGTATGAGTACGTTTGTGGGTAATGAAGGCCAAGATCAACTGTGTACTATATGGTCACCAAATTTATTTGAAAGTATGTTGAATGGTGAAGTTTCTCCTATCTGCGACTGGCGACCGGTTATGGGTTCTGAAGGTTATTCCTGGAGAGCGAGAGCTTTGAGCGAAGTGGAAGACCGTGATACCGATACTCAGCGCTTTACTATTGAAGTGAAGGTGCCTTATGATAAAGTAGAGGTAGAAAAATATCCTTCAAGAGACGATTATGGTAAGCGTATGATTGGGAAGATGGACGAGGCTGAGCAGTTGAAGTTTCTAGCTGAAGTGGAAAAATATGAAACTAATCGATGGTGGGAGAAAATTGGACCAATTGAGTCTAATCCCCCTTCACCTGGTACTCTGGTGGTGTTTCCTATTAAAGCTAAGAAGTTGGGGTCTAGCACCCCAATAAGACCCGTTATTGATGCCAGACTGAGGAATTTATACAGCCCAGTTGGGTCCTATATTGGTCCGTCGATAGCGTCTATCCTCCTGAACCTGAGATTAAGATATAGGAAATTCTCTAGAGTCTTGGTGAGAGATGCGAGCTCTGCATTTTACAGAATCCGTTTGGAGAAGGATTCCATGGTGGAACTGGTGGCTAATGGTAACCTTTACCGATGCTCTCGGCTATGTTTCGGCCTAAGAGCTGGGCCCTGTTGTTTGTGGTCTGCTTTGGTTTTTATTCTTGACCGAGCACTTTCGGAGATTCCCGATGAGATCAAGGCACATCTATGGGATTGTGCCATATACCTCTATCTCGATGATTTGACGGTGATAATAAACGAAGGTGGTGAGTCTCCACGCCTCGTTGATGGGAAATCGATCGGTGATATCTTGTTGGATAAGATTATAGAAGTTGCCGGTCGGTACGGTTTCGACTTTCCCAAAGCCAAGGGTTTTGATAGTATGACTCAAAGAAGCTTTAAGCATCTTGGTATATTATGGGTATTTGGGAAAGATAGTCCCGGAAGTCTCGGCTTCTCTTGCATCAAACATAAGATTGGTACCATCCGTGATAATGATGG
>NW_003207926.1:0-1069 GCF_000006405.1 Perkinsus marinus ATCC 50983 | reverse complement strand
ATGGATACGGCCAGCAGCCATCAGCGCTACTCAGTTGCCTGGCCGGTTTGAATTCATCACCTACGAAGGCTACGAGTGATGCTAATCCGAAGAGGAGTCGATGCCGGTCTCAAACTCACCCAACTTGAGTGATCTGAGTTGAATATTCTTACCAGTAACAATGCCATGATTTTTCAGGAAGTTCAGACCTTCAAACAGGTTGCCACCCTGACAGCCCCTCGCTCTGAAGATGAAGTAAATCTTAGCTGTCATTCAGAGAACGCATTGCTATCGCCCGTGGTTGAATGCATTTCTCTCACTTGGGACATCCATTAGCAGGATTGCAGCATGAAGTGAAGTAACCGACAGATAGGATATCTCTGAAGCTACCGCCGGACTTGATGCACACACGATCATTGAGCATTCCGGTTGGGCTTACAGCCCAGCAGTTGTTACAAGCACTTTGATCTCTGAAAGATGGACCTCCATCCAGGAACTACCATAACAGCAGTAGAGAGGACTACCTCACATGCCCAATGACTCCAGCACAAGAGGCAAACTTCTGCCGAGCGTCGAAGTTGCTTGGTAAGTCCTTCAATTCCGGCTTTGTGGGTCCGAGGAGGCGAGTTTCGTCATCAGAAGTAGAAGAGGGCTTCGGCCCGTTGGGACACCCAGTGGGGACATCTTTGATTGACATACCTGTCGAATAGTAGCACTGGTTCTCGACTTTGCCGCTCGAGGTAATGTTGAGCATGAAGTTCATCGCGTACCCTTGAAAGGTGGCTGATCTTTGGAGGCCGTCCACGACTGCTGCATCGAGTTGATTTTGTCAACCATGGATTGCAATAAAGCCGGCTTAGTGTTGTTGAAGAGCTCAATCAAGGAGTCAGTTGGTACTTCTTCCTTCAGAAGCACCTCATCCAGCTGATCTTTGAAGCGGGAGAAATGTTCAGAGTGCTCATCGGGAGTATAGACGGAACCTCAAAAGAGAACCACAACGCTTGAGCGAATACACCTGAAGCGTTTATACCACTCAAGTCAGTGATCTTGTCGAATACGCCTCGGATGTGCGGACTGTCACCCTGAGATA
>NW_003203057.1:0-1491 GCF_000006405.1 Perkinsus marinus ATCC 50983 | reverse complement strand
GAGATAGAAGCCATGAGAGCCAACAGTAAGCAGTGTGCCAGCATCTACTGCTAAATCTGAGTTAGCCTCTGCTAACTCGATACTATATGTTATGCAGGCAATGTGACGCATGAAGTCGGTCTCAATGAATTTGCTGATCTACCGAGAGAAGTCTTCAACAGCATCGTAAAGTGCGCATTCACTCCACAACAACAAACACCGAACATCCGAGCCATTCCCACGGGTGAGACTAACTGGTTGATATTACGGTCACGAGTCGTATCAGACGACTATTCCTTTTTAGTCCCGCAGGATCCCTTGGGCGTAGGAGATTATCCTCCATCAGTAGACTGGGAAGCTTCCGGCGCTCTGGCACCCGTAAGACGTCAGTCGATTAAAGGAAAGAGGTGTGGAAGCTGTTACGCGATCACTGCCGCAGGTAGCAATACGAATAGTTTGCTTCCTTCATGATATAGTTACCGAGCGAGCCCTAGCAAGCGTCCTCTTAGAGGACTCGCCTGTTCGTCACGCCTCTCTCATCTCCCTCAGTCGTTATGGAGAGTCGTTTCAAGATCGAACTCGCACAGCCTAGAGTCGTCCCTTTCTCCGTTCAGCAGTTGGTGGACTGTAGTAGGCCGTACGGCAATATGTGAGTTCCATGATTTGACCCTACTGCGCCTAGATCTACTGCGCTTATATTCGCTAACATCGAAGCCTCCATCAAGATTACTTCTCGCTCTCATTTTGCGAAAATCCGTCGAGTTGACGGGTCTACAGCTAAAGGCGTCAGCAGTATATCCGTTCTCTAACATTCATTGTATTCCTCATCAGAGAGCTCTTCGATATATGAGAGAAGTTGCAATTATATGGTATTTCCGTCGTCTTTCTGATGTCTGTTTGTTGTAGAGGTTGCCTTGGAGGGCTATCTCGAGACTCTTACGCATACTCGAAAGCGGAAGGCATTGTGAAAGAGTCCAGTTATCCCTATGTGTTCGAGGAAAACCCATGCAAGAGGAGTGTCGTTAAGAACCCTGAAGATCAATGCATTAGAGTGACTCCCCTACCAGCCTATTCAGATAATTGTACTTGTGATAATCATTTCAGCCAGGCGACATTGGCCATCTTGCCTCCATACCGGCGGCGAATGAGGAGGCGATGTTAACGGCCGTGGCGAGGGGACCTGTGGCTGTCACTTTATATGCGGCTCCGGCATTTGAGAACTACAAAGCAGGTATCATAAAAGGTAGCCCGCTGACTTGTCTCACAACTTGTGAGTCAATGCATCATTTACTCTCACCACTATTCTGTCAGTTTCCGCTTGTGATCAGAAGAAAACTGACCACGAGGTGGTCATCGTCGGATACAACACTGCACCAGACGGGACACGGTAACGCGCGTCCTCGCCGGTCTAGCTCTTCATCCTCACCTTATTGCTCAGTTATTGGAAGATAATGAATACTTGGGGAGAGACTTGGGGAATGAAAGGTTTGCTTATATTGAGCGAACCGGAAA
>NW_003211284.1:1533-2948 GCF_000006405.1 Perkinsus marinus ATCC 50983 | reverse complement strand
ACACAGGAGATTGGGAGAGAGGGGCAATTGGATAAAGCATCATTCGAGTTTAATTATCAGGACAAAAGCCTGAATCGAACCTGGGTGTTCAGAGTAGAAGCACAGTGCTCTACCAACACACCAGGTCGAGCTACGAATGATGAATATCCCAATTGCCCAGGCCCGCATAACCGAGAAATGGTGCGATGGTTTCCAACGCGACATAATCGGATGCTGGGCCTCTCCCAACCTCTCTCTCCCTACCAGGTAGGGCCTACCTTAGAGCCGTTGTATCCTCGAGTTCCTTGCTGCATATACTCAGACGGTGGACTCAGCTCGGCGGATGGCTCGGACTCTTCAAACATCACTCTTGTGAGCATAGATTGCTTCTCAAGTCTATACGTGCCATCCCTCAAATACCTTTCCCGGAGGCTGGTTGGATTCTTCCACCGACCCATCTCAGCTATTCGATTCTCATCAACATACTGATCCATAAGAAGCTGAGCTCCACTCCAGGAGTGGCACTCCTTCTCAAACTGTGAGTCGAGATTCTGGCACCTTCGGGAACTTTGTCCCCCAAAATTCGCCGCGTCAGCTCTGACATTTTTTCCGTAAATTGCCGTCGCACATAAGGGAATACAAGGTCTTCGGCAGGGCGTCCCTCAACCCATGCCTCCATTCGGTGAAAAGGGCAGACAGAATTCCTTCTGCCATTGACGCAGCAGCATCCAATGGCAATCGTGCATCCTTTCCCTAGCGGATCGGTCTTGGAATGGGTAATGCGGATATCGACCCTTGCACCAGTTTCAACCGAACTAATCAAGCTAACATGTCTCACTTTGAGAGATAACAGTTCGCCGAGTCGCAGTAGAGCAGCGACCCCTACTATCATTCCCGTAATGACCCCTTGCAAGTCCGGCTCCTTCAGGGTCGAGAGGGATCTCATATCCTCCGCACTCAGTGTGGCAGCTCGCCTTTGGTTGGACACTCCGCACTGTACGGAAAGTTTCTGCGCAGCTCTCAAAAATAACTTCACTTTGCTGTCTTCGGTTATGCTCAGAGTTTCGCCCCTTTCTTCCCTCGCTAACTGCTTAGCGATCCGTGTATACTGGTCTATTGTTTCGAAGGTGTATCTCCCACGTACGAGACTTATAATGAAAACGCACGCCGTTTCCGCACGGAAAGGGACTGGGTCTCGACCCGCTAATTGATTCAGCTCGAAGTACTTCGCTCGTACATTTTCGTACTTCTTTCGCGTACTCTTTGCTCTTGCATGGTTACCGAACTCCACCAAATCACTTTCCATGAGATTCTGAGCCGCCTCTTTTGCTTGTTTGAACGAACCACGCGTATAGGCCTTCGATGCTCGTCCTTGTGGACGTGCAACTTCGTCTGAGATCTGCACCCCGCCGATCGCACCCTTCACACGTTTCTCG
>NW_003211284.1:0-1433 GCF_000006405.1 Perkinsus marinus ATCC 50983 | reverse complement strand
TGGAACATGACCGATCCCCATACCAATCTTCCTAGCGTTTTCTCCACGAGTGCTAATGGCACTCTAGCGGATTTCTCAGAAAGAGTACTCAACGCCTCAAGCATAGCGGTCCTCTTGTCCTCAGGCAAGTGGACCATCTCAGAGCGCAGGTCCATCTGAAATCCTAGCACCCGCGGGGTCGAACTGCAGAGGAATTTCTCGTAGGCGGTATCGATGTCGAGAATCATATCGACCAGCGCCATCACCAGGACGGTATACTTTGCCATATTCCTTGTTGTGGGGCACCCTTTATCATCAATATATATCATCAGGCGATGAAAGACGTTAACACACCTCAATAGTCTGCTGATGATCTTTATATTATTGCCAGAGAACCGCACAAATAGTAATGGGGAGGATTCTCCTCCGAACGGCAGAGCTAGATGTCGATATCGCCTACCGTCCACTAGATTAGTAGCCCACCAAGTATCTTCGGGAGCCATCCTTATCAGTCTAAATGCGCCCCGGATATCGCCTTCCACCCAGAGCATTTCGCTCTCATCACCACGCGCACGAGCGAATCTCTGGCACCTCTGAGCTAGAGCCACTGCACTTCGCACCGTAGGCAATAAGAGGGTCTCTTTCAGGTGATTGTCAATAACCGAATTGACTCCATTTCTGCGCAAATCATCTATCACGCGTATTTTACGGAGGTTTCCCTCTCTATCGTACGATGGTACACAGCCGAGTTGACATGTCGCACGGATCTTGCCCTCCTCGGCTGGTGAGATCGGGACCATCCGGCCCAATTCAACCTCCTTCTCTAACGAGCTAGCAACCTCTTCCGCGAAGAGCTGTGCAGATGAGTAATTGTCCCATACTTCCCGTGTTATGGGGTACCGCCCATGTGGTGACAACCGTACTTTGGCCGGCCAGCATTTACTGATTGGTATATCGCTAGTGGTACCAAACGGCACGCCTTGATCCATAAGATCCAGATACTCGACATCCAAGACTTCCGAAGTTTCGCCTTGCATCAGTTCTAGTATCTTCTTCATCAAGGGAACACGGATATCACCGCCTGCTGCCCCTTTGCGTGCGCTAACCCCGAGCTTGTCAGCCCACCTCAGGCGTAACTTGACTGCGCTCGCACTTAGCTGCGGCTTCACTTTATCCCAGAAATCGCTTTCAAGCTGACCCTCACGACCCAGTGAGATCCACTCGTCTAGTTTCCTTCCCAGAGTCGACGCACAGAGCTGCTCCACCTCTTCCCGGAGCATTTCCCCTATAGACTCTATCTCCGACGTAGGATCCAATGGAGCATCACTGCACACTCCGGCCCCAATACCGCTCCCATCGACGAGCGCGTCAGCCTCATGTGCTTCGATATCGAAGCAGCTGTCCAAACCTTGGGTTGCCAAGGAGGTGCACAGGGGGCGAATGTTGCCACAATA
>NW_003210201.1:0-1787 GCF_000006405.1 Perkinsus marinus ATCC 50983 | reverse complement strand
TCACCAAATAAACTATAACTGTTTTAATGAGCCATTCGCAGTTTCGCCGTTTAAAGCTTATACTTAGACATGCATGGCTTAATCTTTGAGACAAGCATATGACTACTGGCAGGATCAACCAGGTGATTGCATCAATGCAATGCTTGCGAGCTTCCGATTAAATCCAAGGATATAATCAAAAGTCGTAGCGTGCTCTGATGGTCACTAAATATCGCACGAAGCGATACCCTTGCGATCTCATATCCATCAAAGATGAATAGTCGAAAGCGAGGTCCGGTCTTCCGGTTCACGCCAAGAGTCGCAACAAAAAACACAAAGGGTTTGCATAACTAGTCGTATAAATACAACTGCTATACTAACCTTGGTCTATTGCTGCATCATGCAAATCTTGTATTAGATTTGCGGGTAGGATAAATCCACCCGACTTTCCCACAATGAGCGGGTACTAATACAAAACCCCATGAAAATCAATGATATTTTTCAATATCATGAATCCTTCGAATAAACCGGAATACTCGACGCTGACCGATTTGGCAGCTATCGAATACCCAAAATATATCGAAATGTCAGTCATCCTGATCGCCGCCGGCAGATCAGGAGTGATGTCCAAAAACTCCCAATTTGGGAACTCGGACATCACAACAGTCCTTTCGCAAGAATCAGCCACCCACAATTATATAAAAAATGCAATAATCCGGAAAAACTTCGAAAAGAACCAAGAGAAGGAGAGAGGGGGGCGCCGCGTATACACAAAAAATACAAATAGCACACGATATACCTTCTTTTTTGAAAAATTCACCGCGTCACCCATCACCACCCCAAATCTGCGCAACGAAAAAGGTCAATTTTAAGTAAAATTCACTTAAATTTCACTTAAATTCACTTAAATGGAATGCGCAGATTTAGACCATTTTGGTGACATTTCCAAATGACCTACCACATATGGTCCACTGTAACACCCCATCCTCAGAAGCATACCCATATGGTTGAAATCGAGCCACATGGCCTACATCAACTTTTATACCCACCTGCAAGTCAATTTCGCCCATGTGCGAAATTGATGTGCAGCTTTCGCGAGCATCTTTGACCAAACGTGCACATCGATTTCGCGCATCCCCCTCCACCCCTTGGACAATGTTATAAACTATGTTCACTTGTCTCTCTATTGAACTACTGGACTCTTCTGTGGGCTAGCATAGGCTGCTTCACAATACAAGACAAAAGAGGAACAATGTCCAAGGGGGTGGGGAGGGGGTTTGTAAAAAAATGTACGACTTTTGCAAAAAGCCAGCAGCACCCTAAGGACTTCCCGGGCGGTCCCCCACCCCAGTACTATCCGGGCCTTGCGCCGCTTAACTTCGGAGTTCGGATGGGATCCGGTGTATTCGACGCAGTATGGCCGCTGGCGATCATAAAGTCGACCAAAAAGCCAAGTTACCCCCAACCGCGCACACCCAAATTTGGACAAGTCGAGGATTTTCAACCCATAAGGTATGATCCTCCATCCAACTTCAAACGCTCATCAGGACACTATACCGCGATCCAACTCAACCGTGCCCCACACCAGAGCTCTCAGAAGCTCTTGAGTGTGGAGTAATCCGCCTTTTTAAATCGAGTCCGTAGATGGAAATAGAATAGGAGGAGACAAATCGGCGCAACACGGGATGAATCTCAGTGGATCGTAAGACTAAGCCTACTCTCAACACTTACAATACCCGGATGCAATTAAGTCGTCTTCAAAGGGATTATCGAGCCCAATACCTTGCATTGCTATGATCACCATACAC
>NW_003210283.1:0-913 GCF_000006405.1 Perkinsus marinus ATCC 50983 | reverse complement strand
AAAACAACAGGTTCTCCACAGTGCAAGTTCTAGCTATAGTTGGTCTTATCATCCGAGTACTGATCGACCGATACATCTACTCGCGGCTGTCGACTTCAGTGGATGGTTACAGCTGCGGTCGTCATGTGACCACCGAGAAGCTCATATTGTGGACCCAAACTATTCTTATGTTGGCTGGCTGTGCTTATATCCACTCAGTACCATTGAGACTTGTGATACCTTTCACGTGCTATTTGGTCCTTACTGGGATGCAGCTGCACTTTGCCATAAGGGTTTCGCACCCTGGATTGGTATGGCTGGGGTCAATACCACCGACCAGGGATCCTAGTGACCCTACCAAGCCTATACCCCCTAGTAACGGTGCCTGGGTTTCTTATTATGCATATCGTGTGTACCGCGTTATCCCGTTCTTGGATGAGCTCAGAGTGATCTGCGATTTTGCTAGCGCAAGAGGGACGGCACTGTCGCTGTTCATGTGGTTCAAGCTGGAAGATGCTTGGCAGAATCTCTATCTGGTGCACTACGACATTGCTGGACGGGCTTCGATTGACCGACAGACAGGTCCGAAGTACCGCTTCCTGTTGGGTGGCACTCTTCTCGCCTTCCTGGTCTTTGTCATCACTGGGCCGCTCACGTTCTTCTCCGGTCTCAACTTATTGAGAGAGTCGAACATGGTCACCAGTGCATCAATAGCTATCTCGTTGAAGGTTGGAGAGTTCTCTATTCCCGTATGGAATACCGATCATGTCGGTCTCAGAGTCCCACAGGCATCGGAGTACCCCCTCATGCCCGAAGAGTTGGTCTCTTATACAGCCATGCAGAGTGCTGACCTCCAGAATGCTACATTGCCGAAGGCTGCCGATGAGCTATGGCAACCGAGTCCACCACTTCGTCGACAGATCAGAGACTATAT
>NW_003209708.1:0-1182 GCF_000006405.1 Perkinsus marinus ATCC 50983 | reverse complement strand
CTGCTCGAAGATTCCAAGACCCCCGACCCCTAGGGAACTTGCACTCCCCAAGGGAACTGATGTACAACTTCGAGCTGAAATCGACGCCCTCCACGGCGACATCCAAGCTACTGTCGACCGATTCGCGTCGGTTGACGAAAGATTCGACTACATCGAGCACGAGATCGGTACTTTGACTACTACGGTCAACTCCCTTTCGTCGGATGTCACCCTCATGATCGACAAGATTAACGACGTTCTCGACAAGAAGCCAGACTCGACGTTGTGTCCCCCCTCTACTGTGGTAGTCCCTCCGCCTTCAGAGAAGTCCCGCCTCGAGCTACCCAAGGAAGCCATTGATGCCCTATTCTTTCGTGGCCAAAGCTTCCAGAACAAGGTGGATAAGTGCTGTGCAGCATGCAACAATGCTCCTACGGTTGAAGGTGGTCGATTCATTGGTAATGATGATCCGAGATCCTTCGCTGAATTCTCTCAACTGGTTCGCCAACATAATATGTACCTCTACGGTGATGCGGTTACCCGATACTTCTTCCTACTACATAACCTCTCTCCGAGTGTTCACAACTCCACAGTGTTCGGCCTGCAATATGGTGATGCGCAAGACACGCCTCAATGTACCAGTGTGAACGACTTCCAAAGGCTACTCGACAAGGTGTGGAACCATCTCATGGATGAGTTTGCTAAATCATCCGGCTTATTCGACCACTACAAGGCACTACAACTTCTTAAACTCTCTCCCGGTGCTGACTTTGACGGCCATCTCAGTCGGTTCACTACCCTTATCCGTGCCATACAGAGAGAGAAGGGCTCCATTGATGACCGCGAGACCGCCGCCCACTGGTACAACAGTTTGGATGAGCGAGGCCAAGATGACATAGATCGGGCCCCTGCCCAAGACGTTAAGACCTTCGTCCAGATGCGTGAGAGATCTCGAGGCTTCTACCGATCACTCAAGAAGACGTGGAAGGCTAACGCTGCTGGGAAGTCAATCACCACTAATGTTGCTACTGCTGCGGGTCCGGCGACTACAACTCAGGCTCATCAACCTCTTCCTACACAACCGGCCTCAACTCGTCCAAAGCCTTCTACATTTTGGGACACTACAGCCCAACGCCCTGCCGATGGTGTGACAGACGGGTCTATATTCAACCTCGACTTCATACGGAAGTTCCGGTGTCAACG
>NW_003206263.1:0-989 GCF_000006405.1 Perkinsus marinus ATCC 50983 | reverse complement strand
CAAATGCTCGGTTGGTAGATGTGAAGTTCCATTTTCTGCCATACCTTGCACACGAGGAAGACGAGAGTATTGTCCCTACCCTTCCTCCTGTCAATGCAGTCAAGGTATCTGCATATATTGAGTTATATGCTTGGTGACCATTGGTGCTATCAATTTTATAGAAGCCGTAGCGCGGCGTGATTCTGTCTTGTCCAGTCTATGTTGGGAAATTCCCAATGGGAATCGTCGATGTGAGTGATTCGAACATAATATGATCATCATATTGGGGATCCGTGACGCATCCGAGTCATACCTTACTTACTTTTAACAGAAGATTCATTGTTTTTTCGACGCGGCAGATATTTCATCGGAGGAGTTAATTGTGAAGTCTGTATCACGGATGCAGATTCTCGAATATTTTAGTGCTTCGAGTATGTACGCAAGCGTACTCCGCACTTACATTTTCAATTCTGGTCCGCTCAACAGTCACAGTCGTCGATATTAGTCGTAGCAAAGAGAGCGATGTTGAGTTTCACATGATTTAGTTGTCAATATTTTGTCCCGGGAAGTCTATAGATCGTGCGGCACCGTTTTTGCCCCGGTGGGAAAGAAGGCGGGGAATAATATCGTCCACCTTCGGAGATAAGTGTGGTTGTAGAGGAGATAATTGCGCTGTTATTGGCCTGTAAAGGATATTATCTGAATCGTTCACAGTATGCCCCAGAGGTACAAAAGCATATGCTGTTCTACCGGTCTTGAATACTTGTGTACTACAACCTATCGATATGAGACCACAAGATACCAAGCCAGGCTCAAATAGCATCACTTCCACCCTAAACACCCCAGCGTAGATCAATCGATACCAATCCCTTCCTTACAGACCGAGCGGAGCATGTAATGTCAGTGAGCGCATTTTCTGCACATTCCGAGTATTTCTCTACGACTACACCAATGGAACTTTCAAGACATATACCATTCGGAAGAGTGCAGGTTCTGTATCCTGCAGAGAA
>NW_003200351.1:6594-13803 GCF_000006405.1 Perkinsus marinus ATCC 50983 | reverse complement strand
CAAGCACGTGAATTTTCGCAACGATCACGGGTGTGTAGCTCAGTGGTAGAGCGGCTGACTGCAGATCAGCAGGTCCTCGGTTCAAATCCGGGCGCGCTCTGTATCAATATCGTCAAACATCTGTTCCAACCATCCTGTGGCTTGGCTGGGGTTACAAGCACGTGAATTTTCGCAACGATCACGGGTGTGTAGCTCAGTGGTAGAGCGGCTGACTGCAGATCAGCAGGTCCTCGGTTCAAATCCGGGCGCACCCTGTATCAATATCGTCAAACATCTGTTCCAACCATCCTGTGGCCTGTCAGGGGTTACAAGCACGTGAATTTGTGCAACGATCACGGGTGTGTAGCTCAGTGGTAGAGCGGCTGACTGCAGATCAGCAGGTCCTCGGTTCAAATCCGGGCGCGCCCTGTATAAATATCTCCAAACATCTGTTCCAACCATCCTGTGGCTTGGCTGGGGTTACAAGCACGTGAATTTTCGCAACGATCACGGGTGTGTAGCTCAGTAGTAGAGCGGCTGACTGCAGATCAGCAGGTCCTCGGTTCGAATCCGGGCGCGCCCTGTATAAATATCGCCAAACATCTGTTCCAACCATCCTGTGGCTTGGCTGGGGTTACAAGCACGTGAATTTCCGCAACGATCACGGGTGTGTAGCTCAGTGGTAGAGCGGCTGACTGCAGATCAGCAGGTCCTCGGCATACATCGGACCGAGGCTCGATTGGATCGAGATATCGAAAATCGATCGATTGTTCGGTGCTAATCAATCGAGGATGCTGCGGCGGGCAGACGAATCGATTCGATTCGAGAAATCGATCCACCTCGAAATTCGAAATTCATTGAAATGCTCTTCTACGTCAGCATTGAGAGTTACTTATAGGGTCTACAGCACCTATCATATTATTGCAACAATTCAGGATGCCTTTAGCAAAGCACTTCCACGAGAAGAAAAGTAAGGGTCGAGGCTAGACCGCTCAGTTGATAGCCACAGGCACTGGGAGGCTGTCTGATTATCTGACTCGGATAGACTCCATCAGCGAGGTACTGAATATCCGCGCACGACCTTGCTGTTCGCCCGAGGCGAATCGCTTCGCTGTGGCACGCTGCCAATTGCGGCGACAGCCAGATATTCTGCAGATGCCGATTCCCCGGGTCGGAAGGATGGTATTCCCCGGGTTCGGTCAGATAATCTGACTCAGATTGCGCTTTTGCCTCGAGCCTCGACGAACCCTCGAGATTGTTCTTCGGTAATTCAGAAGAAGATTATCCAAATACTATTTCTGAGCATAATCCACACCGCAAATTCAATATCCCTAGTAGCGGCTACTAAGTAGCCTAATAACTCTAATAGTTATCGCATATAGCATAGGTTCAAAAATCCGGATTCTTCGCCCCGCCCCTAAATTACTCAATCCGCCCCTAAATTGCTCAAATATGCCACATGCGTTCTAAAGTTGGATGAGTCATCCGCTATCGTTACAGCTTCTCTGAGACTGACATACATGGCACAGTTTCTATCTCAGTGACCCATACCAGTGTGCTTAGCTAATAAATGTAGTTACGTGGTGGAGCTCAGTACGCTCAGTACGTGTTCAGGGCGGCCATTGGCCGCCGGTCAAGATCAGTAGATAGCACGGCTCAACACAACGATGTGAAATTAGATTGATCATTGCGTCGGCCAAGGTTTCGAAACATTCAAGCCAGTGGTTGGTCAGGTTCGAACATGTATCTTTGAGACGGGCAAAGTCAGTAGATAGCACGGCTCAACACAACGATGTGAAACTAGATTGATCATTGCGTCGGCCAAGGTTTCGAAACGTTCAAGCCAGTGGCTGGTCAAGTTCGAACATGTATCTTTCAGATGGCCAAGGTCAAGCGTGATGCACATGAGTTTTCCTCAAGATGTCATGGCAGTCAACAAAGCCACGTGACATGCTTGCAGTGAAGCTTCAGGGACGCTCGGGTAGCTTGAAAAGTTAGGGGCCGGTACGAGTCATTTAGGGGCGGATTGGGCAATTTAGGGGCGGATTGAGTACCTTAGGGGCGACGAATCTAGGGGCGCGGATGAGCAGGTGCCGGGTTTCAGTGGTTCCATTGTGCGCAACTTTTCGAAATAGAAAATACATAAAAATGCCGGAGCCTTGGATCGAACCGGCGTCCCTAAATCGAAAGAATCGATTCGAGATCGATTCTCGGTTACCGGTATCGATATTGGACCAATCGATTGTATAACCTCTGGGACCGAATCGATTCGAGATCGAGCCTCGAAGCTCGAAAAGTTCAGAAGTATGGTCCTCGGTTCAAATCCGGGCGCGCCCTGTATAAATATCTCCAAACATCTGTTCCAACCATCCTGTGGCTTGGCTGGGGTTACAAGCACGTGAATTTTCGCAACGATCACGGGTGTGTAGCTCAGTAGTAGAGCGGCTGACTGCAGATCAGCAGGTCCTCGGTTCGAATCCGGGCGCGCCCTGTATAAATATCGCCAAACATCTGTTCCAACCATCCTGTGGCTTGGCTGGGGTTACAAGCACGTGAATTTCCGCAACGATCACGGGTGTGTAGCTCAGTGGTAGAGCGGCTGACTGCAGATCAGCAGGTCCTCGGTTCAAATCCGGGCGAGCCCTGTATAAGTATCGTCAAACATCTGTTGCAACCATCCTGTGGCTTGGCTGGGGTTACAAGCACGTGAATTTATGCAACGATCACGGGTGTGTAGCTCAGTGGTAGAGCGGCTGACTGCAGATCAGCAGGTCCTCGGTTCAAATCCGGGCGCGCCCTGTATCAATATCGTCAAACATCTGTTCCAACCATCCTGTGGCTTGGCTGGGGTTACAAGCACGTGAATTTGTGCAACGATCACGGGTGTGTAGCTCAGTGGTAGAGCGGCTGACTGCAGATCAGCAGGTCCTCGGTTCAAGTCCGGGCGCGCCCTGTATCAATATCGTCAAACATCTGTTCCAACCATCCTGTGGCTTGGCTGGGGTTACAAGCACGTGAATTTGCGCAACGATCACGGGTGTGTAGCTCAGTGGTAGAGCGGCTGACTGCAGATCAGCAGGTCCTCGGTTCAAATCCGGGCGCGCCCTGTATCAATATCGTCAAACATCTGTTCCAACCATCCTGTGGCTTGGCTGGGGTTACAAGCACGTGAATTGGCGCAACGATCACGGGTGTGTAGCTCAGTGGTAGAGCGGCTGACTGCAGATCAGCAGGTCCTCGGTTCAAATCCGGGTGCGCCCTGTATAAGTATCGTCAAACATCTGTTCCAACCATCCTGTGGCTTGGATGGGGTTACAAGCACGTGAATTTGCGCAACGATCACGGGTGTGTAGCTCAGTGGTAGAGCGGCTGACTGCAGATCAGCAGGTCCTCGATTCAAATCCGGGCGCGCCCTGTATCAATATCGCCAAACATCTGTTCCAGCCATCCTGTGGCTTGGCTGGGGTTACAAATGCGGGCGCGCCCTATGCCCCATCTCAATTCATCTCAATTCACGAATCATCAACCTGGTGGACACAACATGTCCGGAAATTGCTATCTGTGACCTTAAATTCCCAAATGTGTCACTCCCATACTCGGAAATGGCGACTATTCATCGCCTTCACCTGACCATGTCCGAATATGTTGCTCGCGGCATGTGACGTGACATGGCTTCGTGGGACCCTCCCCACTTCGCCCCAAATGCGACTGGGAAACTCTCTTTTACCGAGAGGAAATAGATCACAAATCACGTTTAAGGAATTCGGAGGAGACAATAGCAGACAGATTTTAGCGCGTAAACTCCCTTGATGTGTTTCGGAGAGACGTCAGAGGATTTCAGTTGTAATGCTGATGTGGCAATTGGCCTCTTTTGTGCTCAGGGACATGGTGAATATACCGATGGTATATTCCATTCCTTTATTTCTTTTGTCATTCATCGTGCTGTGCACGACATAATACCATGCACAGCACGATTTATGAAGCAAGTTTCGATGGAGCTCACCTGGTGCAGAAAAGCAGGGGATGTGATCATACTGCAGCTCCATATGGGAATAGGATAGGCCATGGTTACGGTTATAGCTCGAGATTGGAATCACCTGAACGAAGAATCGATAGCGGAATCAGAGCTGCTAACAGCATCGTAACAATGCAACATACCTCAAGACACCAGGTTCGACAACATCTTGATCGATCTGCCCCTCATCCTTGTACGGCTGCACTATACCGATTATCCGATCTCCACACGGCAAGGCATATCATACATATTAGTTGTCGGATATGGTATGATCGGAGTTACCAGTGGAGTTGATTTCTTGGCAAGATCATAAAACATAATACATGTTGAGGAAGCGTACTTGGAAGAAACCCGAAAAGATTCGGCAGATGTTTTCTCGAACATTCAACAATCCAACGTGGCTGATAGTGAAACTTGTTGATCAATAGGTGAGAAAACAAATCCTATCTATATTTCGAGAAGTCAAGATTCATCGCCTCGCAAGCGCTGCTGGCTTTGAAACCAATGTCGGCCTCTTCTGCTACTCTCGTCATCTCAGCATCAGTGAGTTCAAACGAACTAACTACAGTCATATTCGAAGCAACCCTTTTCAGATTGCAAGTCTTCGGAATGGTAACTATACCTACCATCAGTAGAACATCCCCCAGCAATCAAGCCATACACATTCGTTCGAAAGATGTGTAAAACTTGATCGACAAATTTCGTCGGCGGAACCGCGCTACCCACAAGGCTCGACTTAGCTACTACAAGCATGCTAAATTCGGCGAGCCATAACAGTATCAATATGAGCAGCAGATACCTCAACGATGAGACTCCAAGCTGGGAATGACACTCCGCTTCTGATATATCGCAAGTAGAAATCTTGAACAACTGTTCCTCCAACCCGTGCAATGTACCAGATTGTAGTGCCCAGCGAAGGCAGACGTCAGCTTCCTGTACTCCATGAGCCACCGCTATATCCTGGATGACCTTATTCTCCTCAGAACCGAACATCTTGCATCTCGCTAGAGGACAGAACCCCATAATTACTATGCCGTGCTCGTCAGAGTACCTGAAGCGGTGTATTAAAATGTACATGGTCAACTACGTGTGTTGGCGATCATACGAAAATTCTGAGAAAATTGGCGGAAATTCTCAGTGGTTTCCGTACACCCCTACCCAAATTGTATAAGACTGCTACGATCGAGTGAACTCCTGAACCCAGCTGAGGAAAGCAAGCATATATCCCAACACTGAGCAGAAGGGACCGGTTCACAATCCCGGACGTATGCTGAGTCGTCGAGAACATGTTGATTGCTACATCTTCAATAGAGAGCCCCGACTCACTTCCTTAGCTCTTTCTGTTGCAACCACGGGTGCAGCTCTACTTGGTTGACTGCAGGATACTCGCCACCGGTAGCCTCGACAAGACTTTCAATTTGCTCGATCCCAAAATTAGACACTCCAATGAATCGGCATTTACCCTGAAACGCACGAATGCTCCACCCCTCACAGTAGCACAAATAAAGAGCTTCGCATTGATCAAGGAAGTAACAGAAGTTGCCGATCGCAAATGAGTGGAATCTCAGGTCTAGCTGCAGGGTGGTTATCGCGTGGCTGGATATGAATCAGCGACAGAGACGCTGACTGCAAACTAGCATTTTATAAATCGGAGCTCGGATACCCCATTTTAGAATATGAATTGAAAGGCTGGATTCAGACAGGCCACTGCGACAGTATTTCACCGCTGATGAACTGCTCGATAGGAGATCAGCTGAATGGAAAATAAGAGGACCGCAGTTCAACTACGAGGCCAGCTTTGTGGATTACAATGCAGAACGATTGCTTACATTATCTCCAAGCAACACTCGGAATTCAAGGCTTGACTAGACCCCCGGAACGCGGAGCAAATAAAAAGAATGAATATTATTTCCATGGTTATATAATCTAGTGGTTGAGCAGTTGGCCCGTACAAATCCGGACGCGACATCAACCAGAAATACTACTTCTAACAACAACATCAGAAATATTCCTTTTCCGAGTTTTCTATACTCTGACTACATCCAACGCTCGATCGATCTGTTCCTACCTCGTGTCGAAGCTTCTTCAGTGTGCACCAAGTTTCCACCAGCTTTCCCCCGGCAGGTGTGTGTATGAGCACCAAGTCCACATAGCTCGTTCCCAGCTTCGCCAAGCTTTCCTCAATGCTAGCCCTCGTGGCGTGCTCACCATGGTTCAGTTGATTAACCTGATTGGAACCAATCGAAGGCCTCCCAACAGCCATTTTCGGAACTCAATCTTTCTCACCGCCCTACATTATAGTAAACCCTCACTTTTTGGACTACCGAACTCACCTTGCACGACTTCGTATGACAGAACAGATCACTACATGGCAGACTAGGCGGTCAACAGTTATAAACCACTTGATATTCACAATCGTCGATATCGAGTATAGTCCTATCCCGTCTCACTTACTACAGGTTCCTCAGTTGCTACCACACTACAGCATTGCTTCAATTCACAATCAGAGGCTCTCATTCAGTAAAAGCCTCATTTCGCTTGAGGATTAAATCCATACTGGATAAGACTTATTCCAGACTGGAATTTCCAGTTATTGCCGATCAATTCGATCTCACGAAGGATATATACGAAGTGGAACTACACTAGGTACTATAAGTAAACACTATACTGCACATTATATCAGTGTGGGAATATAGGCACATGGTCAGCTACATGTGTTGCTGGAAATATGGAATTTTTGGGGAAATTTTGGGGAAATTTTGGGAGACATTATCGTTGATTTTCGTACACTTCTACCCAAAATCGTGTGAATTCTTCATAATATAGTGAGGAAATTTACGAGCTGAGTTGAGGAAACCAAACATATATTCCCACACTGCATTATATAGTAATGTGCAGCATACTAATGGAATTACTTTGTGTGTAGTATATCACATTACACTTCCCTTAAAGCTGTCGTTCAAGATCGAACTAATACTGAATCGATAGCGAGGCCTCAGCAGCAGTCCCAAACCGGTACCACCTTAGTGACAAGGAAAATATCTTTCCTCGGTACGCCAGACTCAACAACGCCTCGTCCAACTTCCTCCTCGTTCTCATACATCTGCGCTGTATCGATCAATCGATATCCACATTGTAGAGCATATTTGACAGCCTCTTGACATTCACCATCATTAGCCAGCCATGTGCCCAGCCCGAAGGTTGGGATGCTGCCT
>NW_003200351.1:5295-6494 GCF_000006405.1 Perkinsus marinus ATCC 50983 | reverse complement strand
TACATGGCATCCGTTACAGAGTCTTATCCTACAGAAGACTCTACACTGCCGTGTATCGCGTGTTCAACGTGCATTAGTGTGTTGGAATTCTCCATTCGCAGAAACAACATCTCGAGGATGCTCCCTATGTAGTTAATATTCATGACGACCTGTCGAGGAGCTGCTAGAATATCCAGAATCTAGTAGATCCAAGAATAGTATCCGAACCGAAAACGGCTGCTGTTCCTAATTCGAATATTAGTTTTGCATCATTCATTCGTCTGCTTCACATGGGAGGTGATTCTGGATGTGTATTTACAACAGGTTATCACCGAAGGCATCGGATGATAATGGCGGTGATGATGATCGAAGTAGCAAGAGGCCTCGCAGAGGATCGAGAAGTCGCAGGCGGAGCGATGACAGGGCGCTCTCAGGGTATACCTTCTCATTTTTGTTAGTGTATAAATTGGGGCAGAAACATAATAGTTAGAGTGACTCGGCTAAGGCCGACTTTGGGTGGTGCTTGTCAGTGTAGAGGCTATCATTAAGAGTTTGTGGCTTGAAAGGAAACAAAGGAGTGGTATTCACTCTCTTCTGAGTTTATTGCTCTCATTTAGTGCGATGAGTAGTTCTTGACCATACACGAGATGGGGAGGGTTTCGGTCAGGCTGAGTTGTCTTTCAGGTCATCTCCGAATCGCCGAGAAGCGACTACTTGAGGGAATTGTTGTCCCACCACGTATTGACTACCCAGCTGAGGTGTGGAGGGCTGAGTGTGTGAGGACGCTCTCGTGGTGACTTGTAACTGCCTGTTGTTCCTCATGAAGGAATTTCGAATGTATTTGGAGATCGGAGTTGAGTTGTGTACTAAGCTGTTAATTAAGTCGATGGTAATCGACTAAGGGCGGAGGAGTGAGAAAAATTGAACTCGGTCTCTTGAGATTATTGCAGCTCTATACCGTACAGAGGAAATGAATATAATAAACACGATGCGAAATTAATATTTGGCGACCAATTCAAATCAATTAAAGCTGACCGGTGGTTGCATTACTGATGAGAAGAAAATTTCAGGACAATCTTGCGCACTTGAGAAGTCTTGGATTTTCTCAATTGTTCTTTTTCGCCCCCGCAGTTGTTGATTCATCGAGCTACTATCACAATGAAAGGTGGATTCGGCAAAGGAAAGGGTGGAAAAGGTGGAAAAGGCAAAGGTGATCAGAA
>NW_003200351.1:2621-5195 GCF_000006405.1 Perkinsus marinus ATCC 50983 | reverse complement strand
AATAAGTGCTCGCTTTCCTCAGCTGAACTCGGGGGAGTTTCCTCACTAATTATAGGAATTTATATACAACTTAGAAATGTACAGAAACCCACAATAATTTCCCCAAATTTCCTCAAGATTTCCATGTTGTCGTCGACACATGTACAGTAGTTAACCATGTGCACATTCTCCCACACTGAAATTATACCCGTTTGACATTTGTAGATTATACGAGCCATAGGTGAAACGTTTATCAACTCTAACCAGTCAACAGAAAAAGGGAGGGAGAGCGCTAGTCTAGAGCGCCAGTTGTGGATTGGGTTCTTTTTCCGAGTGGAAACTAAATTATACACGTCTGACATGGTAGATTATACGAGCCATAGGTGAAACGTTTATCAACTCTAACCAGTCTAAGCAGTCTGAGGGCACTGCCGCCGTAGACTGACTACTGGCATGGTCTTACACCTGAGTGTCTTTGCCTCATCGGTACCTCTAGGGGCGGTTCGCACCAAGCCACTCTAGCAGACCGGGTGAAATAGGATATTCGAACTATAATCTAACACTGTAAACTACTCTGCAGCATGTATGGGAACCCAACATTCGCGTCCCTCACATCCTCATCCACTCGATGACAGGATAGAGATTGTCCAGGATTGTCCGATAACACTATGTGAGGCATGTCGCAGTTATCAGAGGATTGTTTCCCATCATTGGCTGCACTCCTTCCGATGGACTCGTCGAGAGCCGTGCCGAGCTTCACGAACCGGTCCTCTTCTACTCAAGGAGACAATGATTCCTCCCCAGCCTATTACTACTTGAAAGTATACGTCGGGGGGTTGCCTCGTGGCGCTACCGAAGCCGATGTAGTATTACTCGGGTGCTGCGGATGGGTGGAGTCTGAGTTGTTCGTGTCACAGAGAAACTCACGGGCAGACGCGTCTTATGACTTTCTTATGACGATGTTTTTTCCCGCGAGGATCTGATAAACTTCGTTTAGGGAAGAATCGGAGATATTTTGCCCCTCTCAAAATTAATGGAAGAGAATTTTCTCGCATTTAAAAAAATGTGAAAAAGCGGATGAGGTTATAGTAATGATCCAGCAGTTATGAAAAATATTTTTGGGATTTCCGAAGAGTCCCCGTGTGAAACGGTGGAGGTATCTCTCGTATTTAGGAAATCTTCGCAGTGCGCGTATTCAGATGCTGACATATTTCTCGCGGTACGGTCCGGTGGCTGACACGTGGCTCTACCGATCATCCGACCCTGCCAAGATGAACTTGCCTCCCTACGGCTTCGTGACTTTCCGCAATGCCGCTGATGCTGATGCGGCCGTCGTGAGCGAGCACGATTACCAAGGTGCGCATACTCTGCAGGTGATGCCAGGGGGATGAGCAGATTGGTCTTCTCTATTGCTGGGAATCTGGCTATTAAGCTGAATACTCTTGCCTAGTTGGGTCATATGGAAAGTTGGCCCGTTAATGCCTCTTTTTTTATTAGCAGAATATTTCGCGGGAAACTATAGAAGAGGCATGATGTTTAGCACATGTTCCTTTCTATGAACCCATGGGCTTACACACTCATGGGTTAGGAGACTCTAATAGCGGGATGGGATTTTTTACCAAACTTTAATCAGAAATGTATGAGGTGGTTTAGCTGGGTTGGCATCTGGTCCTACTCTTGATGTTTATAACACTGTAAGGGCTACGGTGATCTCACATGTCTTGGTGGGAAGTGAGCTCATAAAAGTACCGTTTTTAATTTCGTTGAACTACGAGAGCTCCTCGGTGTGCGTCTTCTCATTTTCTTTTTCAAAGGACGCATGTGGTCATTTGGATTATTCAACGTGTGTGTATGAGACTTTACTTCAATTCGGATCATAAGCGATAGCTTCTACGACAGTTCACATGCGCGGTAGAGCTGCAGTAATATGGCCATCAGGTGAACTACGCTACTATGAAGAAGAGTGTCTCGTCGTCTTCTGGGACGTTAGAGTCGGCTATACCGAGTGGTGCCCTGGATGACGCGGCGGTGGGGTCTATAGCTGCATCGGGCATCACCATTGCCACCTCAACTGAGGCTGAGCTTGGAGAGTTCTTCTCACAATGGGGATTGGTAATGCGGGCTTCTACCGACTTAATACCGGTTTCGGACACGTGCAAGAAAGTGCCATGATTTTGTTTCGGAAATCGATCGCGGGCAGGTTCCGTGCAATATGACTATATCGAAGAACCTCATATTCGAAATTCCAGCTTTTAGGTCGTTCTGTAGAAAAGATAACCTGTGCACCCGTATTTTGAAGGGTACATACTGTATCTCTTCAAGAATAGCTGCTACACCCTTTTATGCCACGTCCATCGGGCGCTCCTGCTCAAGCCTTGAGTTAGCGAATCTTTCATTACTCGATAACTGACATTCGAAGATGACTGAGAAGCGCCTTAGCAGTTGTTTTCATTGATATAGCTTAGGTTCTACTAGTGCTGAAGTCGGCTGAAGACACATCGAAATGCTTCGTTCAATATTCAGCTAGAGAGGGTGCAGTTAGGATACTAGCGGAACCGGCTCTGAACTTCAAGGTGAGTTATAATAATTCCGTGG
>NW_003200351.1:0-2521 GCF_000006405.1 Perkinsus marinus ATCC 50983 | reverse complement strand
GGAGTAGAGTTTGACAATGATGAAGTTCCAATTTTAGAGCAGGATTCGGCGGATTCCGAAAGTAATCAGAGGAGCGGAGATAGAAAAATGCGTCTCTCGGAGTGGTGACAAGCTTGACGATTCCTCAGAGTTGTTGGTAGTGTGAATGAATTCGTGCAATGAAGAATCAAACTTGAGTTAATAGACTTTTCGACGATAGGTTCTACCGGGATTTGAACCCAGATCGCCAGATTCAGAGTCTGGAGTGCTAACCGTTACACCATAGAACCACTTGGAAATTCTCTTTCGTGACCAATTATGAGAGAGAAAGGCAGAGCATGTCTTCTAGCTGGGCGTCTACGCTTCTGGCTTACTGTTGCTATTGAACTGGCAACACTCATCTCGAACCTTAATCTCCGTGGATCAGCTCTTGAAGGAACCTATAGAACGAAGCGGCGCCTAATACAGTTGGTCACTTTGACATGTCCGCACTAGAGAAGCATCTCAAGGAGCATCAATCGACACCCTACGAGACTCTCCTCTCCAAGTCCGATCGAACAAACAAGCTCAATGACAGTACTTCTGACCTCCCAATCCTCGCGATATTAGCATCATCTTGATGCACAGGTCTATTGAAAGCACACAATGATATGGTCTTCATAAAGAGCCGGGTGTCGAAACTAGTGTAAGTCTCGCTGCCAACAAATCCCTGAAAATCGGGCATGGTCCTCAGCGTTCAAATGAACTACCTGCGTCAAGCAGTGGAGACTGCGATGCCGAACTCTCAGGGAAGAGGTGACTCGTGTGTTCGTTGAGGCGCAGTTCAACGAGAGCCTTCAGGCACAACAGATGTGCCGAGGGAGCTGCTCGTGCAGGAAATGGTGAAAGCCAAGAACAATATAAAGAAATTCAGAAACCTGGTATGATCAACTGAGTTTCATAGTGGGGACATCAACAATAAGTTCAGATCGAAGAAGTCGCCGCTAAGACGAAGCAGACTGGTGACGCTGATGGTGGGGGAGGCCTCCACGGGAAGGAGAAGGTGGATGATCCCAAGCAGTCGCTGTAGGTGTGCTGTGAACGGTTGCGACTCGAAGTGGAGCACGAGAGAGGCATTGCTTATCGTGCCTGTCCTGACCTGCAGCGTTCGTTGGGCGATGCAATCAGTACCTTATTTTATAGGTTTGAGAGGATCGGAGGCGACCTGAACCTGGAGACAGCGATAGAGCTGGTAAGCCTGTCGTGCATGCCTTGCTCGCGTGAAGCCGAAGCTGGTCGATGAGGGTACAGTCGAGCAGTGAACTCGCTTGAAAGAGTGCGCGTGACGAAGGCTCCGTTATTTCGTTCACATTATGAAGCTCCAGCATACTCAGCATCCCAAAGAAATAAAGAAATCTCCACTTGAAATTCAAAGTTCCTGTTGTCAAAAGATATCAGTTCTTCGTGCAACCGAATTGAATTCGATACAATGTTTAGCACTGTGTTTCGGCCTCTTCATTCCCATAGCCGTGAGCCATGTCACAGTTTCTGGCATGCGAGATCATTCGAGACGCCCTGACAGGTCTACGAGAGGGCGATCAGAGACCCTCGCACACGAGCCCACTTTGAGAAGAATCAAAAAAAGATGGACTCGATCAAAGCGAAGATGTGCAGCTTCGTCACGGGTCTATTTGGTGGACCGAAAACGTAAGAGGTGTTTATATATCGGATTAGATGCGGTCGGAGGTGGAGGCATCACGAGCTCGTTGAATTCTCGGCTGAGCCGTGTTGTGACCTATCTCCCACTCGATAGCTTGATGCGGTGATTATGTGAATGACTACCCTCGATGCGATGATCACATTGCGGCCCCATAATTTTGGGATCGCAGTCGGAGATTTAGCTCACTTGAAGCTTGGATACTGTGGATGCTGTGAAACACACAGACCTTCCTGGATTGTTACAATTCATTTTCGCTTAACTTTCTTGTCCGCAGCTACGATGAAGAGAATGTCCAGCCAGTGCACTACCACATGAACATTACTGATTCCCATTTCGACGCGGTTATTGAGATGTTCCATCATGTCTTCGTAGAACTTGGTGAGTACGTGCGGTTGTTCTCGCTCAATGGGAAGGACCCTCGTCACGAAAGTCCAGAGCGAAGATCTGGGGATCTCCGTCGAAGTTTCTTGCTGGTCCCTTCCCACAGCTGGACTGTGTGACTGCACATTTACCATGCGTCGCATGTATGATAATGAGAAGGGCCATTTAGATATACATCCCAATGCAATCACCGACAGTCTGGCTGAACTTGGGCGATGTCGTAAGCTGATAACGACAGGCTGCACTGTTGGAATGGAAGTCGCGAAGAAAAATGAAGAGATGGGTGAGTTAGTGTGTACTCGTTAGGGTGTGCTTGCTTACCCTCGTTCTGGTCTGTTGCATCGTGCTCACCGTGCAAGTATTTGGCAGGTACGGACTTGATGTTTGTCAAAATGGGATACGACGAAGGCCTGGAGGATTTCATTAAGAGACTTTTTGACCTGAGCAAAGTCGATCGACGGT
>NW_003216345.1:0-1016 GCF_000006405.1 Perkinsus marinus ATCC 50983 | reverse complement strand
CGGACACGCTATCTGAAAACTTCAAAAGATCTCATCTCTCCCGATGAGAATCGCCGCCCTGTTCATGTTGCTAGGGGAGTGCCTCACAGCATCGCGGAGTACCTCTGCAAGGGCGATGATATTTAACTGACTCGCATCCTTGCGTACGTAGCCCAACGCTTTGACAAGAACGTCGGCGAAGTAATGACATCGTTCGCACTCTTCATATGAGGTCTCTTCCCAAATGACGGCTGCAACGACAGCGAATCCGCTGAAATGGTAGGGCTTATATAGGACAAGAGTCTAGAGGTAGATACATTTTTTGGGATATACATCAATTCTCATCAATGTTCCTCAAATGTCATGCGCTTTGGTTAGTTCGCAACCTACTTATTCCTAATGTTCATCAGAATCGCTATAAGGATTCGAAAGCGAGGCTGCTCAGATGTCTTGAAAACCCAAACGCCATCAGACATACGACAGCGGCAGGATTCGAACCTGCGCAGGCATAGCCTAGTGGATTTCGAGTCCAGCTCCTTAACCACTCGGACACGCTGTCTGGAAGACGCAGAGGATCTCATCTCTGCCCATGAGAATCGCCACCCTGTTCATGTTGCTAGAGGAGTGGCTCACAGCATCGCGGAGCGCCTCAGCAAGGACGATGATATTAAGCTGACTCGCATTCTTGCATACGTAGCCCAGCGCTTTGACAAGAACATCGGCGTAGTAATGGTATCGTTCGCACTCTTCGTAAGAGGTCTCTTCCCAAATGATGGCTGCAACGACAGCGAATTCGCTGAAATGGTAGGGCTTATATAGGATAAGAGTCTAGAGGTAGATACATTTTTTGGGATATACATTAGTTCTCATCAATGTTCCTCAAATGTCATGCGCATCAGTTCGTTCGCACCCTACTCGTTCATAATGTCCATCGGAGTCGCTATGAGAATTCGAAAGCGAGACTGCTCAGATTTCTTGAAACCCATACGCCATCAGACATACGACAGCGGCAGGATTCGAACCTGCGCAGGCAGAGC
>NW_003202097.1:0-1465 GCF_000006405.1 Perkinsus marinus ATCC 50983 | reverse complement strand
CCCCCAGGAGAAGACTCTGCAGGAACTGCGCTGCGCCCTGACTCTATCGCAGACTCGGAGCGTATTAGACGACTGCGAAGAGGCAATGAATGGCTCGGAGTCAGTTCAGCGTGATCTGCATCTGAATGAAGACTTCTTTTCTTATGGAAGGTGGGCAAATAGACGTACCGCTTTTGGAAAATTTAGTCAGGGGTGGTGTCGAAGCTGAACGATGAGTGTCACGTTCACTTGACCTCCTGGGGAGTTGTGAGGAACTAGATGATTTCATGAAGGTGCTTTAACAGAATACTGCGGGGAATGAAGTAAATCCTCAGTGGATCGACAGCCTATTGTCATCAACTTCACTACTCAAATCACTCATTATAAATGAGCACAATAGTGTCACCACCGATGGAATTGTGAGTGACGCGAGGCTTCAGCGTGAGCGTCACGCGCCCAACACGTGCTCGTCGCTGATACTCACACTCGAGAAGGGACCCTAGAATCTCCACGGTGAAGGAGTATGCACATTGTTTCTCATTGCATTCCGTACTTGTCAACTTCCAATTTCAATGTTGATGAGGAATCGGTTGTTAAGTGGAAGTTGTGTGTTCACTTCGAAAACATCCACGTGAAGCGGCTGAGTTGAAGTATGATCATATATCTCTTAGCGCACAATTGAATTTGCGCGAGATCGGCGACTCGTCGAGAGAAACTATTCGGTCATTTCTGGGAACACAACGTGATGCGCTGGGATTCTGGAAGTTGAGTGCCATCATGCGCGTGGCGCGCGCGAAGTGACTTGGCAGTCTGACGCCAACTCTCTATCCGATGATATTCTACGCAGAAAGTCGCCTAAGCGGTAACCAGTGAGCTGAGGGTTACCAAAGGACATCTCGTAGTGTGGCACTCAGCAATGGTTGTGGTTGTCTGAGAGCAGTAGTCGGCAGAGTAGATTAGTAAGCCCCGAAGAAGAGATAATTACAGAGGTACATATATAAAGATGGGTAAATCCTGTGATTCTAATGGTTGGCTGTTATTAGAGTGATGACTGTAAGACAAGTGAAGATTCCAAACTGCAAGGCCCCCCAAAAAACAAGGACATGCAGGTTAAAAAATAGACGCTGATATGCCTTTCAAGGTCTATTTAGGATTCTGCCCCATCCAAGATATTGGTCGCATTAGGAACAAAATTGGTTGTATTAAGACGTATCATGGAGTGGCATAGCTGCCCCATTCCAGAAATTGGTCACGTTACGGGCAAAATTGGTTGTATTAAGACGTATCATGGAGTGGCATAGCTGCCCCATCCCAGATATTGGTCTCATTAAGGGCAAAATTGGTTGTATTAAGACATATCATGGAGTGGCATAGCTGCCCCATCCCAGATATTGGTCTCATTAAGGGCAAAATTGGTTGTATTAAGACGTATCATAGAGTGGCATAGCTGCCCCATCCCAGATATTGGTCTCATTAAGGGCAAAAT
>NW_003214576.1:0-735 GCF_000006405.1 Perkinsus marinus ATCC 50983 | reverse complement strand
TACAATAGGAGTGAAGGTCGATCCGTTCATCTCGGTTACCTCATCAAAGGTGATTTTCAGTCCGGTTTCTTCGACGCTGATGACGGACTGGAGCTCATGAGTTGGTATGCACAGCTAGACAATCACAAACACGTATAAACACACAAGTGGCAATACAACGCGAGCATTCACCAAGACGGAAAGTTACGTTACTGTTGAATTAGTAGATGTTTGCAGAGTAGTCTACAGTGTGATGTTACGTTGTAGATTCCGTACATGCACATTTTATGCCCAGAATAAACAACTTAACAAACTTTAATCATATTCAGTAGCCAAGAATGCGCGTCAGCCGCGAACAAAGAGCACCTGAACACATTGCTGACACTCCTATAGAATGCCGTGATACTGCAGCACGAGTCTTTATAAAAATACAAAGGCACCGAGTATATCCCAACCGTAATATGAGGTCGCAGTAGGAAGCTATCAGCAATGCAACATCTACACGTTTGGCAACGGCATAGTACTGAGGAAAGAAACGGACATGACAAGTTGCTATTGAGAGGTATAAAAAACAACCCCAGTGCAAGTGGCAACGATGCGCCTACTACCAAAGCCCCTTTATCGGTGACACCTGCGATGAAGCGATGAAGAGAATGCTGTAAGACTCAACTTGCTCATGGTTAACCACGTGATGCCCATGGCACCAAGGGCAGCCACGAACAGGCAAAAGGCGCGAAATGGCCAAAAGGCGCGAAA
>NW_003202354.1:0-1032 GCF_000006405.1 Perkinsus marinus ATCC 50983 | reverse complement strand
CCCGGTGTATATACCATTTCGCTGCGCAAATGAGCCTTGAAGTCCCACGGCCCCTCCCACGCCCTACGTCCTCACCTCTGACCCTTCCCGGCTCCTCCCTGGCCCTCCCCGTGCCCCTGCCCCCCGCGGACAATGTTGGGGAGGGGAATGTACCGTGGCATAGCTTATGTAAAGCTGCCTCGTCTGCTAATGTAGGCTAACGTAAGTCGTTAGCAACATTGACCAGGGGGTCAGGGGGCCATGGGCTTACTCGAGGGTCAAGCCAGTCAGGGCCAATGGGATTATTGAGTTTAAAAATTAGCGTATCCGCGAATCGTACCTGGATGCATCGATTGTCGGCATAGTCACATAACCTGCTGAGCTATACGGTAGAAGATGTTGCTGTCGAGCATCACACGTGGATACTACAGTGCAGCTACTGTTGGTCATGATAGGACCTGATACTACTGTTGTTGAGTGCCAGGGTCATGGCCCCAGGGCCATGGCCCTACTGGGGCCATGGGCCTGGCCCTACTGGGGCCATGGGCCTGGCCATACTGGAGCCATGGGCCTGGCCCCATGAGAGTTTAAAAAAGTTAAATTAATCTAGGGTAGATTCGAACCGAGAACCGCACGGATGAAAATCTTATTCACCAACTAACCTAACTGACAGTCTCACTGGAGAGTAAAAGTATGCGCTTTCTCATCAACGACGTGCATGAGGTGATTGGTGACCTGGTTACGCTAGATTTATTGAATTTGATAATGATTGGTAATGTCATTCTTTACGGAGCGCGTCACCCCCAAATTTCGTTGAACTTCGCACACGCGCTCACAGGCAGATTCATTGGTAAATTATAAGCAAGTCCCTTAAGTGGCTTAGTGCGATTGCGATGACGAGATCATCCGAGCCGAGTGACGGCCCTCCAGAAGGGACGTAGAGAAAATACGCAAGTCCCGGTGTATATACCATTCGCTGCGCAAATGAGCCTTGAAGTCCCACGGCCCCCTCCCACGCCCTACGTCCTCACTCTGACCCTTCCCGGCTCCTCC
>NW_003210539.1:0-1679 GCF_000006405.1 Perkinsus marinus ATCC 50983 | reverse complement strand
ATGCTTTCAGAAGCTCTTGGCGATTTCCATAAGCAAGACAGCAGCAGCGGCTAGGGGACTGGCATCACTATACCATTCAGAAATCTTTTGGCGGATTAGGCTACCGACTCAGCGGATAAAGGAGTCATTTTCGCGGATAGGGACATCGATTTATGATGAGAGTCGAATAAGGAGATCAATTTTGCGAATAAAGACATCAATTTTGGGTTAGAGTTCCATGTACATAAAAGATTCCTCGTGCTGCTAGAATTGAGTTATAATGTGTAAACAAATCCTTAGAGAAAAATCTATGTCTTTCCTCTCCTCCTCGTTTTGTCTAAGTTCCTGAGTATCGTGTGGGAACTTCCTGATTTTGTTCGACATGTAACACGCTAGGCCACGATAAGTATCAGCTCGCGTAAGTTCAACGATTTTAGAAGGGATGAAGTCGATTTCATGTCGCGTTTCCTCGTAAAACTATAAATCTGTGATGTGACCCCCATCCGATCCGAACGCGCGATCTTCTACTCCAGAGCCCAATACGATACCGTTGCACCACATGACTATCAACGCAAGATTGTTTGGCGGCTTTGGGAACAAGTATGCTCATTATTCCATTCAACCAAATCTAGACGTGTCGATATATCTGAGGAATGTAGTTACACGTGAATAATTTACTGATATTGGTGCCACTTAAAGACAGTGCTGTATGCTCACCCGTCATAGCGATTATCTACAACAGTCTGTTGTCAACAGATCGTATTAGTTTACTCTTTCATACTGAAAACATGATGCGGATAAAGTAGTTGATTATGTTCCTTCGTGTAATTCGTATTCGAACTTCGAATTTGTGGGATCAAGTAGAGGCGTGTAGAAGGGAGTGAATTTCATCGAGCCCCTTAATCAACATATGGCTCGTAATTGAACATATTTCTCTGATGCGATTCCTTGTCAACTAAATGGGCCACGGTTGACTGAGCAATTCAGCTGAGTTGAGCGTGGCTCCTTGCGTATGGCTCACTAGCTTTCGATCTCCGCTTAGCATGAGTGCGATGGTCTACGTGAAGCTTCGCTTTAAAGAATCTCTTGGGAAACTTTACCAGCATGAGGTGTTCCAAGAAGGTAGCTCGATCTAGGTGATTCAGTAGAGCTGCAGATTTGTCTTGGCTCTGTTATGATACATATCATACATAATCATCTCTAGTCTGAGCAAAACAAAACCTTTATGTTAGTTGACATTAATCTTCTTCTTCCCCATGAAGGTCGTTTTCACCATCGCTGCTCTGTCCGTGGCCGTCGCCGAGTATTGTCAGGATATTTGTGATGGTTATTCTCCCTGTGCTGACTCGAAGTATGGCTCCTACTGCAAGGGCAACGGTGTCTGCTTCGGTCTCTACCATAAGGATGATGGTTACTGCTTCCAGCCGACCGAACAGGACACCTGTGATGACTACACATTGGAGCCGGTGGCTTGTCCCGAGCCCACACCCACCTGTCAGGACGTCTGCAATGATATGTCTCAGTGCCGCGATTCCAAGTGGGGATCGTATTGCAAGACTTGGCAGAATCCGGCGGTTTGTTTCGGTATCATCAAGAAGGATGATGGTTCTCTTTGCTTTGCCCCCACTGATAGTGACTGCGAAGGTGAACCCTACTATTGTTAGCCTAGTTTAGGTATTCCTTAGCATCAACTATGTTGG
>NW_003213133.1:0-1657 GCF_000006405.1 Perkinsus marinus ATCC 50983 | reverse complement strand
GGGATACTGCTGGCCAAGAGAAGATTCCAAAGTCTAGGTAGTTTGTCCTTTTATCGTAGTGGCTAGTGCTGTTTTCAGGAGTGGCATTTTACCGTGGTGCTGATTGCTGCTGTTTGGTGTATGACATAACTAATCCCAAGAGTTTCGAGAGTCTGGATTCCTGGCGGGATGAGTTCCTCATACAGGTAGCCGTTGGAGATCTCCTTGCTTATATCGAGTATTATCACATCAGGCGTCGCCTAAGGATCCAGAGGAGTTCCCATTTGTGGTAGTCGGGAATAAATTGGATATGGAGGCAAAGCGAAAAGTACTAGGGTTGTTGGCCTCATCGGTGCGCTTGTATCGGGTCATTCTGGCTAGGTATCGAAGGCAAGAGCGACTACTTGGTGCAGATCCAAGGATAATATTCCGTGTTTCGAGACTAGCGCCAAGGATTCCCTGAATGTTGAGCAGGTTCTGTGGGAATCGGTTCTGTCCCATCGTTTATTAATTATATTAGGCCTTCATTGAAATTGCACGACGGGCGCTGCAGAACGAGGCGGCAATGGCTAAGGAGCAGGAACAAATGTGAGATACCAATCATCGATCTATGTTTGATGTCTTCTATTATTAGGTATTTATCCCAAACACTTAACTTGAATAATCCTCCGGCCGACAATCAGAGCTCTAATGTGCAGCAATGCGAGTGCTAGAAGCGTACCATTGTTTACCGTGGTCATCAGCATCACTATAGTGTCGTTTCTCGTTCATAGTACTATTTGTCCTTTGCTACTGCTGCTACTACTATTGTGGCCCATAGAATGACAAGCTGGCTTGATCCTATTTCTCGACAACGATGGCTCTGACGATGTTGCATATATAGTATCTAGTAGTCCCGTCTCAGTAACCAGTAACTTGGATTAGTTGTGCGTCACAATTCCTGGGTCTCATATGGTGATACACAGAGACAAGAAGAGAGATTCCGAGTTTGATATCGCACTGACGCAGTCAAATTGGACGGCATGATCTACGCTACCTCGAAATTTCCGGATACATAGTTTCGACAGTGCGACACATCCTCACAATGTTATTGATCATACTCCTGTTCGACTGCATTCGGCACATACTCTGTGCAAAGTTTATCCTCGAGAACATGTGATGGGGTACAACGTTGTTCAATGCTTTGAACAGGGTCAACGCAATTCAACTCCAGATCAGAGAGTTGCTCGTCTGAATCATGCCGTTATCATACCACCAACTGGGGGTGTAGTAGTTGCTCCACATTGCCTAGAGTGTTTATAGATCGGTTTAAGATGTTTTGACCCTGTTGCGCATCCGACTTCGGATCGGAAGGTTGCCCGGTCGGATCAAGCCGAGACCCTGCACCTGTTTCCATGTATGAAGTGGGGAGTGTAGCGATCACTCTGTCTTGCCTTTAGTGCTTAAATACGATATTCAGTTTGGCCCTGTGGCGCAACGGTAGCGCATCTGACTCCAGATCAGAAGGTTGTCCGTTCGAATCGGGCCGGGGTCACATAGCTAGTTTATTATATGAAGTGAGGAATATAGCGCTCGCTCTGTCTTGTCTTGAGCGTTCAAATATTTTTTTCAGTTTGGCCCTGTGGCGCAACGGTAGCGCATCTGACTCCAGATCAGATGTTGTCCGTTCGAATCGGGC
>NW_003199291.1:0-1602 GCF_000006405.1 Perkinsus marinus ATCC 50983 | reverse complement strand
GAGGAAGAACTACGTCGAACTATTCTGGAAGCCACTGAGAACTCTAACATGTATGAGGTCCGTATTCGAACGCTTGACGAGGAAGCAGGCAATCTTAAGGCTTTGCTGAGGACCAGCGAGAGGCAGTCCTCTGACCTGGCAGGAGAAAACGCTAAACTCAAGGAGGAAATAACAGAGCTCAAGATGAAAACTGAGAGCTTCGACAGAAAGGCATCTGAGTATAGGACCGAGGTTGAATCCATGGTAGGCTTGCGGACCTAATTCGTATCTTACATCGTCCAACCTAGAGATACGTTGTGTGAAACATGTTGTGCGACATTCTCCATCGCCTATTCAATGAAGTCGTTATTTCCACAACCACACAACTACTTCTCAGATAAAACTGTCAGAGCACGACAAGGCTAGATGCAAAGATCTCGAAATGCAAATCACAGACCTGGAAGACCTCAGAGCTGGGGAGCGCTCCCGCGATCTGGCCCGGATCCGCGAACTCGAACGGGGGCTCGAAGCTGCCCAGAGGAAAGCTGATGAGCTGAAAGAACGACTGAATGAGCCGCGCTACACCGAAGGGCCGGACTTCGGGGTCCAGGCGGACCTCCCTGATGTGGAGATGGTAGGGGAATGCGAGAGGTTGAAGAGCTTGCTCCGTAGAGTCTCTGAGGGTGGTTACGCTGACGGCTCGCTTGGCGGGGTTCCGTGTAACCGCTCGGGTGTCTGTGAGTTAAGACTGCCAATTGACTGGAGTAGCCGACCTTATGCTGTTGAAGTTGAGGTCTCGGTAGACAAGGATAGATGGTCAGCAGCAGGCATGCTGCAGTTAGGAGACGGCTCAGAGAAGGGGTGCTCCCCAACTGACGGCGACGTCCCCTTGGAACTTCTCATGATCGTGGACCGCACTGGAGAGGAGGTCGTCGGGCAGTTCCTCATGAGCCTATCAGACCGCGGCCTTTTCACTATCGGTCTCGAACGGAATAATCGCGGTTGGGACCTCAGGGTGCGGTTGCGGTATGGATCTCGAGTGCCGCAGTTAGAGCGTCTCCTGAAGAATGCACAGGAGGAAAACTCCATGCTGTTGGCTGACGTGGCCAAACTCAGAGATCTAGAGAACGCGTTGGAGAGCGCTCGAGCTGAGCGGAGCCTTCTAGTCGGCGAGAGGGACTCAGCCAGAGAAGAGCTGCGTGCAGCGAAGACAGCGTTAGCGGCGGAGAGGGATGCCAAAAGACGCCTGGAGGAGGGCGGAGCGGAGCTTGTACCGAAAGAACCTTCCCGCTTTGAAATTGATGTGATGTTCGATCAGGAGGCCACGACTAAGTCCAGAGTTGAGGAGGAGCGGAGGAGGGGGGACTCCCTACAGAGAGAGGTAGATAGGCTCAGACATAGTCAGCAGGTGAGACGTGGCTCGATATGTAGCTGAACCATGTTGGTCCCAGGATCCCTATCGACGGGAATCCGGTCAGCTGAGAGGCGCGATGGTCAATATCAAAGTCGCGTATCGAAGAGCCTCATGGGTGGTGAAGAGTGGACGTTTTCAGAGATCGGTGGGTATCGTGAGTACGCAGATGCGGCATCGTCACTTTAGGACACTACACATCCTGAGGGCCA
>NW_003215624.1:0-994 GCF_000006405.1 Perkinsus marinus ATCC 50983 | reverse complement strand
GAAGTAGTACCATAATAGCCGCAGACATGCAGCGAATTCGAGCATGCGGCTCTGGTCCAGAGCGGATATGGCCCTAGCTGAAGAGCTGAGTGGCTTCGAGTTTGCGAAACGGTTCGACGCAGATATGTGATAACTGAGCTCACAGTCGAGGTATGTCCAGGCCCATGCCCCGTACCGCGATCAAGCTCTTTGGTGGTCCGCGGGATGGCGGGGTCTCTGGTGAGGACCGTTGCTACCTCTAATGGTATTGGCGAGTGTTCTCCTATAACCTGTACGATGGTGTTACCGTTTGGACGGCGGGTCCAAGAAGTAAGTGTTATATTCACCTGGGCAGCAAAGTCCTGTGCTTGCAGCAACTTCTTTAGGAACAAGTCGGCCATATCATAAATCTAGTCTAGACGAGCCTGGCTCCAATGGAATTGACAACACGAGACACACTTGCTCAGATGATGACAGTGAACCAACCAGGTTGAGGAACATCGACTTAGTAACACATAATTCACATACGCCTGCCTTCCTGTTGTAGCCAATGGGGGGGGTTTCAATGCATGGATATATCTCCGGGATTAGCTCTGCCGATTCAACCGTATTACGGACCTCGTAGGGGCACTGGTAGGGAGCTGTCCACGTGAGCGACCGGTTGAATCGCAAGGGTAGGGGTTATTCTCTGCGAGTCGGTCTCGTACTGCGTCCTCTATGAGCTCCATGGCAGACCCATCAGCTCCCAACTGCTCCTCGCGCTCAGTAGAGCTACCTCCATTAGATGTCGCATTTGAGAAATTTGGAGTCCTCCAATTTATCAAATGCGACCAAGCCTCGACGACTCGTGTCTGTTCTGATGAGAACCGACGCCCCCTCGAAGCCCTTCACAGTCTCGACCCGCTTAGCTCTGACGAGCCCCACCCTTACGACGACAGGACAGAGAAAGGGAGATACCCAGCAGCTCACTGTTACTACTCTCGATACGCCGAGCATGACAGAACGCAAGCCAACA
>NW_003207561.1:0-948 GCF_000006405.1 Perkinsus marinus ATCC 50983 | reverse complement strand
GATGCATCACCTCGGCTATGAATCCTGAAGTACTCATCGACAGTTTGGCCGAGTGGTCCAAGGCGCTGGCTTTAGGCGTCAGTCCGAACGGGCGTGGGTTCGAGCCCCACAGCTGTCAGTCTATATACCTGACTGGTCTTATATTAAGAACCGAGACCCTTTCAGAAGCGAGGTAGTGCAAGACCAAAACCTTTTGATCGATATTGTGCCATCGCAACTCCTAGAAACCGTTCAACCCATTTTTGTCTCCTCTGGTTTGGCAGAGCGATGCGTCACCTCGGCTATGAATCTTGAAGCACTCATCGACAGTTTGGCCGAGTGGTCTAAGGCGCTGGCTTTAAATCGCCAGTCCGAAAGGGCGTGGGTTCTAACCCCACAGCTGTTAGAAATTTCTTTTCGTGTGATTTGATGAAGAACGCATTCCGCGGAAACGGTTCGAAACCGTTTTTGTGTCATGTCCTATAGTGTAACGCATCTTCTCCGCTATGATTTTTGAAGCACTCATCGACAGTTTGGCCGAGTGGTCTAAGGCGCTGGCTTAAGGCGCCAGTCCGAAAGGGCGTGAGTTCGAACTCCACAGCTGTCAGTCTATATACCTGACTGGTGTTATATTGAGAACCCAGACCTTTTCAGAAGCGAGGTAGTGCAAGATCAAAACCTTCTGATCGATATTGCGCCATCGCACCTCGCAGAAACCGTTCAACCCATTTTTGTGTCCTCTGGTTTGGCAGAGCGATGCATCACCTCGGCTATGAATCCTGAAGCACTCATCGACAGTTTGGCCGAGTGGTCCAAGGCGCTGGCTTTAGGCGTAAGTCCGAAAGGGCGCGGGTTCGAACCCCACAGCTGTCAGTCTATATACCTGACTGGTCTTATATTAAGAACCGAGACCTTTCAGAAGCGAGGTAGTGCAAGACCAAAACCTTTTGATCGATATTGTGCCATCGC
>NW_003203454.1:0-854 GCF_000006405.1 Perkinsus marinus ATCC 50983 | reverse complement strand
AAACGCGCCGAAACAAGGTGTAAAACCCGCCATGCAGGGAGCCGTCGGAGGTCAAGACGCACTAGCAGGCTAGTGCCTCCAAATATGAGAGTGAAACATGGAGGGATACCATTATGAACGATTCTCTTTCTGTTGATGTATAGCATTAGATCAGGAGCGGAGTTATAGATATACTCCCCGAGTAAAAGTTGGTATTTTGAGGCGCAATTTTACGCGTGTATGCTAAGAATATGTGGAGAAAACTTTTTACCGGTCTTCGACTTCTCACTAACTACGAAGAGTTAGGCCCTGAAACTTGGAGGTCATATCAGGTAAAGCGTAAGTACTTACCTCCATGAGCCGCAAGATGATACTCGTTCTGGTGGCTGTGCACGAGTCGAAAAACCGGATATGCTAAGAATATGTGGAGGGGTGTAGGTCTACATCTTGAATGCTTCTTGCTGACTCAACTCAACGTCAAGGAGCCACGCTTTGGAAGCCGCCCATGTATGCGCGTAACCATAGTCACCAGCTACCACGAGAAGTTGAGACACATTACGGTTTAGATGCTTGACATATTCACGCACTTGATCTGATTGAGTTTACCAAACTGAATCACTATTAAAGCTAAGACCACGCCAATAAAGAGGAATGTGGTTGCAGTCTTGCGAGGGTGCATGGCGTTGTGTTGCCATTGACTGATAACCGAGAGACCAGTATTGATATGCTGTGGTAAACTCGAGGGGCAATCGGGAGCGAGTAATTTGTCCTCGTATGCCATGATGATGCATGGAACCAAGTTCATCCATGATGTAAAGCCTATTTTACTTTCAGAGCGTTGCTATCCATCAATGGACCTAGAGTTTGATAGGAGT
>NW_003200930.1:0-1960 GCF_000006405.1 Perkinsus marinus ATCC 50983 | reverse complement strand
ATATCACTGAAAAGTATCGTATTCTCAGAGCAGAAATACGACAAAGCCTGACACGGCTCAGAGCACTACCCGAAAAGGAGACATCGTTCATAGGTTTTTTCAGTCCGACCCCTGCGTGGCCTCCAGCACTGTTTGCACTCCCCATGAATTCTTGGATGCTCACCAATTTGCTCTTCTTCACAGACAACAACCTACACACGTAGTGCTACGGGAATGGTCCACCATAGCATACAACAATGTACGTGGATATGGTACGCATCGGCGAAGCCGGTCTGCTTACATCGCAATGACCACACAGTTTTCGGTTCCCATACGTTGCACCGCTTCGACCTCGTCCTCATCATCGACGATATCATCAATAGATATCCGTTTCATGTTGTTCACAACCTTCGCACCATCTGCAACAGTAAGAGCTGCTAACACGAATGCTACTAGGAGTTCCCAACGATAAACTGAACAACGAACAACACCCCCGGATCGGAATCATGGTAGCATAAGTTGCAGTAGCATCATCCCACTGGCATATGCTACTCAACAGCTACTAATCGATACGGTACACCCTCACGGTCGACCCCGCACACGAATCGTGTGACATAAGTCGCAGTTAGTTATACACCTTCTCAATCTCCAGCTAAATCCGCAGCACGGCGACATACATCACGCGACGTGACGTGATGTTTCCTTAGCGCTCGCAAAGCCGCACGCCATTCAAACTTCGAATCGAGTTTCCCCAACCGCAACTACGTGAGGTACCTTTCATACCTCTTACCAGGCGGCATACCCCTAGGTCATGCGATGCAGACAGTAATGCCATGTTCTTCGACTAGGCTTCGTACGCGACTCTGACGAACTCGTTAGTACAGCCTCGGCGGAACACCTCGGCGACCCCTTGCCACACGGTGTGGCCCACACCGCAGCAGTTTCGGCTTCGACTGTTGCCAACCCGCTCCTTTGCATGGTTGGCACCAGCCGACTTGCTAGCCCTCGTACCAAATGACCGCATGTGTTTAAGGGTATGATAAGCCGACGCAGGAATTGCACGAAAGGTTCTACCTGCTGTCCGTCATCGATGCTGCTGAGGCTCAGCAGCTGAGCCAAAAGATGCCGTCGCCAACGTACTGTAAGAGTACGATATGAACTGTTTTAAACAGTCCATCCAGAGGTCGGAATCGAGACCCGAGAATCTCGATCTCGTCTCGATCTCGTCTCGATCTCGAATCGAGACGAGATCGAGAGATTTTCTCAACAATGGAGATCGAACTGCGAAGTCAGGAAGACGTTTGTGCTCGCCAATGCGGCAGATCCTTCCGAAATCGGTTCCAGGCGTTTTCCAGATGTCGGATCGGGTATTCTTTCTGTCCTCCAACACAGGCGCGAACCTTGCTGCATATAATTTTTTACCCCCTTGGGGCCTGTCTTGCTTCCAGTCAGCGAATGAGAACCTTCTCTTTTTTGCAACCGGGCTCTTAGGACCATCCCTAGCATGATCAGTCACCACAGCAGGGTCTTCAATGGAGCTTGACGACGACTCGATTCGTGGAGAGCCGCTCGTCGAAGTCATTTAACAGATTGAGATCAGAAGGAGAGACGAATTACGAGCAAACTCAACCCGGATAGTGAAAACACTTTCATATGTTTTGGGAATTTGCCCACCGGGCCGAACGTATGTAACTTTCGGGCCCAACGTATGTAGCCCAAAAAAAGGCTAATATGTACTTGTTATTTTTAGACTATGTACTTGTCTATGTAACTTGCTATTTTTAGAGTGTATCGCGGGCCTCCGGCCCGATTTTACACCCCAATAACATTACTCATTTAGCCTGCCTTGGCCGTGCATGGCCAACCAAGTTAGGGCTCTTTGCCAGTCGCACAACGCAGTTCGATTCTCAGCGCGTGCAATATTCCGCTTCGAGTTCGCGCGCTCGCCCGGTTCGAGAATCGAGAATGAGATCGAGATGAT
>NW_003216945.1:0-1111 GCF_000006405.1 Perkinsus marinus ATCC 50983 | reverse complement strand
ACGCATGCAAACGTGAGCTATGGGACATGGGATGGGATATCTCCATCGTCAAGGGCCGCCTTGGTTTGTGATTACGCATTGTAGACGAGTAGTCATACTGTCAATCAATACATTACTATCAATGGCCTCGAATATGGTTTTAATGCGAGTGAGAAATGCCGATTCGGTGGCGCATGGGCCTTCCTTTGCGGCTACAAGGCGGAGCCTGTTCTTGAGTATCGAGAAACAATTCTCAACAGGATTAAGGTCTGGGCTACGCTGAGGAAAGCCCGCGTAACTACACTTAGAATCTCGTAGGACTCTCAAGCAAGCCTGAGATCGCTGTGAGATGAAATTATCACACAGCGCCACCCGTCTTTTAGAGTGATTAGTGGTGCTCCTTCTGATTAGGATAGGAATTATGTGTTCCTTCAATACCTCACAGTACGAGCTCCCAGAACTATTTGGTATCTGTACTATGGAAGAATTCATCCCATATCCTATAATTTCCACCATTTTAATCTTCTTACTGCATGAGAAGCAACTACGAGAAGTCTGAGCTGCTAACCGCGTGTGCACCCACGTCCTGTCACGCTGAGCTGCTCTACCATGTTGCCGAGCGAAACCCATGGATATTCCATCAAAGTATAAGCTTATGTCATGACGGAAGTATCTCCGTATCTCTATATCGAAACGACAGTTTGTCAAGCGATGCCCCGAGTAGAGTGGCCGAGATGTCGTAGTTTGGTGATGGTCTGGACTTCTGAGGCCTTGAGGAAGTAGCTATCTGGGAGTTGGAGTTGGCCCCGACCTGAGGGAGACAATTTTCCTTGCGCGCTGGAACACGCTCGAAAGCCCGACTGCAGGCAAAATCAAAACTCTTGACTCACCGAGGCGGCCCCCCTACCCCCCTTCCAATGTTGGAACAAAGCAATAAGTCTCGCGATATCCTAATGTCCGCCCAACATTGGGAAGGGGGGGAAGGGGGGCAGCTATCAACAGTAGTCCACCAGCCGAGTTCCCCAACCACACTACTTTTGCGTTTGACAGGCGTTGCAGTGACTCGCAAGTGTCTCACTTGCAGTATGTGTAGGTTGAACTTGCTATTCATCCTATGTGAACGTACCATTGA
>NW_003212970.1:0-2937 GCF_000006405.1 Perkinsus marinus ATCC 50983 | reverse complement strand
ATCATGTGGTCGGGAGAGTAAATCTTATAGTGATGGACTCAACTCTCTGGCCTTCGAGGCGGATCGGCGCCTCATAGAGAGGTCTTCCCCTGCCCAAATCACCAGTTTCCACATCATTTCTTCATCATGTGGTCGGGAGAGTAAATCTTATATTAGTGGATTCAACTCCCTGACGTTCGAGGCGGATCGGCGCCTCATAGAGAGGTCTTCCCCTGCCCAAATCACCAGTTTCCATATCATTTCTTTATCATGTGGTCGGGAGAGTAAATCTTATGGTGATGGACTCAACTCTCTGGCCTTCGAGGCGGATCGGCTCCTCATAGAGAGGTCTTCCCCTGCCCAAATCACCAGTTTCCATATCATTTCTTCATCATGTGGTCGGGAGAGTAAATCTTATAGTGATGGACTCAACTCTCTGGCCTTCGAGGCGGATCGGCGCCTCATAGAGAGGTCTTCCCCTGCCCAAATCACCAGTTTCCACATCATTTCTTCATCATGTGGTCGGGAGAGTAAATCTTATATTAGTGGATTCAACTCCCTGACGTTCGAGGCGGATCGGCGCCTCATAGAGAGGTCTTCCCCTGCCCAAATCATCAGTTTCCATATCATTTCTTTATCATGTGGTCGGGAGAGTAAATCTTATAGTGATGGACTCAACTCTCTGGCCTTCGAGGCGGATCGGCTCCTCATAGAGAGGTCTTCCCCTGCCCAAATCGCCAGTTTCCATATCATTTCTTTATCATGTGGTCGGGAGAGTGAATCTTATAGTGATGGACTCAACTCTCTGGCCTTCGAGGCCGATCGGCGCCTCATAGAGAGGTCTTCCCCTGCCCAAATCATCAGTTTCCATATCATTTCTTTATCATGTGGTCGGGAGAATAAATCATATAGCAGTGGATTCAACTCTCTGGCCTTCGAGGCGGATCGGCGCCTCATAGAGAGGTCTTTCCCTGCCCAAATCACCAGTTTCCACATCATTTCTTCATCATGTGGTCGGGAGAGTAAATCTTATATTAGTGGATTCAACTCCCTGACGTTCGAGGCGGATCGGCGCCTCATAGAGAGGTCTTCCCCTGCCCAAATCACCAGTTTCCATATCATCTCTTTATCATGTGGTCGGGAGAGTGTCTTTAGCAGTGTCTCAGTACGTTCCAAAAACTACAAATATTTGAATATTCAGTGATCATGCACCTGAGTCTATAGCACAACACGTCCCCGCAATCGCATTAATGCCTCCGTGAGCAGAAACTGTGGATTGAACGTTTCCTCGTGCAACGGGACTGACTTACAGAAATAAGGGCATAACTTGAAATTTAAGGGGGAAAATTTAAAAATAGGGGCATGCCTCAAGAATTAGGGGCGCGCGCTGCATGCAACCATCAACGGGTCAGATGAAAGTGTCTGAAAACCTCCGGTGAAAATGTCCAAAGTTCTGAAGGAAATGCTCACTAGCATCAACTGCAGCGGAAGTTCCGCTAGTTAGAAACTCCTAGTTTCAACTTGAAACTTTCAAGAAAAGCCTTGAGGAGCAGTTCCTGAGTTACAGTCTCACCGCTATGGGCTGGCCTTGAACAATGAATGGTGAATCAGAACAGATTACCCAAACAAACAGGGGCCATATGCGGATCCTGATGCAACAGGTGAGTCAGAGTATTTACTCAGATAAAAAAATCAGATGGTGAGTCATAAAACCTGATTCACAGATTTTTTTCTCTGGAGCGAGAAATCAGGATCATCGCGAGGATGTGTGGATCTCTGAGCTGATTCGAGAAACTCAAGTTGAGTTTCTGGCTGATTAATATTCTTACTCAATATGCTTTGCTCACGAGGCTGATTTTTCGGGTGATTCCATTGAATCTGAGTATTTTCGAGATTCAGGGAATCAGAGTTTGAATCAGACATTTTTGACAAGACGAAGATTATAGTCGCTACGCCCCGCAACCGAAAGTGACAATTTCAAGAAATGAAGAAAACGTCGCTCTACGAGAGTAGAATCTGGTAGATTCGCCCCGAATCGATGTGCATTTCCCGTTACGCTACAGCAATGATGAAGTCTTTAGAAGACGATCTTTTGTCGCACTCGTACACATCCGCAATTCAAATTTTTAATATGTTCACTCGAACGTCGGGATCAACTAACTCTGGGTTTCTAACTCAGAAATTCTAAGTGAAAGCCTAAGTCCAACAACTCCCATAGAGCTTTTTTTGAGAACCGGTAGCGTGATCGGGTGTCGTTATCCGACAATATCTCGAAGGGCATTTATGGTTTTTATGGATAATTCATTGAATTAAGGAATGCATAATTCACACCGTGTTATCGTATGTACAACACGGGCTAAACCTCCATCCACCGCTTCGTATTGTATGATACCATAGCTGAACTGATTAAGGGTGCACTTTCACGTGCTCGCAGTTGGGGTTCTATTCCCGGGTAAGGTTATACTGATAGTCTGTATGTACTACGTGCGCTATACCTCCTTGCACGGTGCAAGTTGCACCGTCTTGTATTTTATAATCTAACAGCTCAACTGGTTGAGAATACGCTTTCACTTAATTGAAGCCGAGGTTCTATCCCCCAGTGCGTTCATTTTAAGAACCTACTTGCAAGCAGCTGAGAAGGTCTACCGAGGCGCGCTGAAGTCGTGAATCAAGGTCGAGAATCAGAATCAGGGTTTGGTACCGAAGGTCCGGACCCCCGGTACGAATCAATGCACCAGAACGTGAAAAATTGAGATACTGGCGGCGTGAATATGATTCGGAATCACATGCTGAGTAAAAAGCTGATTCTAAATCTGTGGTGTTCTCGAGTTGAATAAAGTACTCAGTACTCTAAATCAGGTGAGTATGAGTTTTGAATCACAATCACGTTGAAAAAATATAGAATCACGATTCTTACTCACTGGGTTGAGTAAATACTCTGACTCATTGATTCACAAT
>NW_003209040.1:0-1285 GCF_000006405.1 Perkinsus marinus ATCC 50983 | reverse complement strand
CGACGACGACACCAAAGGCTTCGGCGACGACTACTACTTCGGCTGCTCCGACATCCTCGGCATCGGAACAAGGTGAACCTCTAAGGGTTTGGTCAATATCTAGAAATGTCTGATCCTCGATTCTAATGCTTTGCAGTGCGAAGGCTGGGAGAAGCTCTGATGCAGGGAGTTTCCCGAAGCTCATGAAAATACTTTTAAAAATGTGAACTTTTTGTGTACTTTTTCTGGCGGTATAAAAAATTTTGAAGGAGCCCCCGGAACTGTATAAAATATATTCTCATATATCGGAGGTTCACCTGCTTCACGTGACGTGGCGTAATACTCTATGCGAAGGACGCGACGACCGCGAAATACTCCGAGTCGTTGGCGTTCTACACCTACTTCACGAGGACGATTGTGAATTTCGCGAAATTTTTACCCGAGGAAACTTCGAATCGGAAAAGTGAAGAAAGGCAACGTAAAATAATTTCGCACATGTTTGTGGCATCGCGTAGAAACGCGATTTCACGAGAACCACATCATGTGATTCACGAGGAGTAAGTCGCGATAAACACGGACTAGGTCCGTCGACTGGTCTGCCGACCGTATGAAATTCTTCATACGGTCGCTCAAGTGAACCTTGAACTCATGAACATGTGGATCCGCTATAAAGGCATTCTAAGGAATTCCCCTGCTCTGATGTTTATCATTCTCAGCGTCTCCACCGCCCTCTGCTGTGGCTCCTCAAACTACGCCTACTCTGGCTGTTGTAGCAGCGACATCTTCAGCTCCTAGTACAACTGACTCAGGGACGTGAGTGTGTTGAAATCTCACAGTTCTCGAAGGTGGCCGATTGCCCAGGTCCGGTACGAGGTTCGGCACCCTGCTAGTGTACTGCTTGGTGATTGGTGCCACCATAAGCCTCGTGGTGTGGGCTGTGGTTTCAATCCACGACTGGTGAGTTCTCGAAGCGGCGGAGGGCGACGACAGGGATTGTTTGAGTAGGTGGAGGGATCAGTACAAGATTCCCGAGAGGCCGCAGCCTAGACAGAAAACGGTCACACGAACTAAGGTGAGCAGTGCTGTGTTAGCTCGCGATTGTAATTTCATCACATTTCTCTCAGTTGAGTGATTCCCAACGCAGCTGGAATGAGGCAACGGACATAGGTAAGCTTGCTTTACTAGAACGATGTTGTTCAGAGCATGGTGACAGGTGGTCACGCCCCCCTGTCCGAAGTGACTAGCTATGATGATGATGGTCCTCCGTCTACGAGAAAGGCTCCTAGTCGCGTAGGGTTGTACTTGA
>NW_003212226.1:0-1074 GCF_000006405.1 Perkinsus marinus ATCC 50983 | reverse complement strand
TATCACTAGGGTGGTGAAACTCCGATATATACTCCAACACTACTGACCACATTCCCTACTATTCCAAAAGTCCGCTCACTTTGCCCTCTTTTTCGCATACAGTTTCTCTTTCCTCCACAGCTCTCTCAAACTCCATCTGCCGAATAACTAATAACAACAACAACTTACAATTTCGCGCGCCACAAAATTGCCCTACTCTCAGCTCGAGCCTGATGATAGACCTTATTCTCGTCTTGAGTGTCATCACACCATTTCAGATATTCACCCAATCTGGACAGTAGTGAAAACTACTATGGCGAATTTGTGGTATTACTTTGCATTGAACTGAGCCTGGACTTCAACACCGAAATTGTTACCATCCTCTTCTCGTGGTACGTGCATGAGGATATAACGCTGAAGTCGAGAGAGCCTATCAAAAACCATCATCTAAATACACTACTACTATTACTACTACTATTACTGCTACTACTATTGTTAGTACTACTACTATTACTACTGCTATTACTACTACTACTACTACTACTACTACTACTACTACTACTACTACTACTATTTGAGTGAGAACACGACGACCCGACCTCTTCCTCTAGCCCGATGAAACGTCGTTGTCTTGAAGTATTACTTATCACTAGCCTTATCAAACTCCTTAGTAACGATCCTGTTCACTTCAACAACCACAGGATTCGGTTTACCCGACAATATTCCCTCCACCGAGCACTCCTGATCACAGAGTAATATAACACTAGAAAGACTAACAACCCATTTAAAGTTGCGAATATACAGCGAACACGAATGAGAGCAGTGGACATAGCACGGTTCTAGGACTTCACATGTCCACAATTCGACACTTACGCAGTCGTGACTGAAATTGTCGAATCAAGTGGAGAAAATACTCCTGTAATTTTCGATAAGACTAATACAATTTTTTTGTCGAGTTTCAAGTGCGCGACTTGGATTTATGGGTAAACAAGCACGGGGAGCTCAATGGTAAAAGAATTAATTCAAAATTCGTCAGTGCCCGCCCAGTTCGCGCGTTTGTAGATGGCGCGTACTGTACGTTACATGAAAATCAGT
>NW_003205061.1:0-1377 GCF_000006405.1 Perkinsus marinus ATCC 50983 | reverse complement strand
AGCCACCCTGGGTGTGTGTGCGTGCAAAGGGGTTACGGAAGATGCTTTGAGCAGTATACTGGCTCGAAACAACATATCACCTCAGACTTTCTGTGATGCTGTTGTATCTATGCTCAATGGCGGCAGAAGTCGAAACCTTAACATCGCTCTCGCAGGACTTTCAGGCTGTGGCAAAACGTTCCTAGCTAAACATCTAGGTGACATCTACCGTGTCTCCGGATTGAGCTCTGGCAGCTACCCCCTAGCGGTCCTGATCGAGTACCGGCCAGAAGTGATCGTCATTGACGACTTTCGGGTGTACCCAAACCAAGCAGGCTTCGGCATCTCGGACTGCTTGTGCTTACTGGAAGGGAGGGTGCCACTTGTTGTGCCAGTACCAAAAACGAGCAGTAAGGCCGACGAGATTTACTGGGATGATGCGCCAATTATAGTGACGGTCACTAAGTGACCGTTCCTGGCTTTTTCTTGTGCCGTCACTTATCACATGAGGAGCATAAAATGCTCAACGAACGGTTTCGATGGTTTCAATTTGATTGCCCTTTGCCAAGGGAGAGCAGAAGGGACCTACCCACTTGTGGTCGTTGTTTCGCTACATTTATTTCATCCCACACGACTCTACTCTGAAGTGTTGAACCATTGGCTCCTAGAGGCTCTCTGTCATCCATAGGAGACTTCTTTTTTGCTAGTCTCTTGTCTTGTGTTCAGAGGGCGGAATACGTCTCATTGTAGTTCGTGAGTTATTTCCCCGTGATATGTCAACAGCATCGTCCAAAAATTCCGCTCACGCGAATTCGCCCACTGCAGCAGTCGGGCTTTCGAGCGTGTTCCAGCGCGCAATGAAAATTGTCTGCCTCAGGTCGGGGCGAACTCCAACTCCCAGATAGCTACTTCCTCAAGGCCTCAGAAGTCCAGACCATCACCAAACTACGACATCTCGGCCACTCTACTCGGGGCATCGCTCGACAAACTGGGCGCAGCCAGAGCACCGTCAGCAGACTCTGTCGTTTTGGTACCAGCCAAAAAGTCAGGAGAAAATCATCTACAGAAGCTCGCTGTGGTCTCGGGCGACCTAAACTATTGAATGATCGTCAACAGCGATGCTTACTGAGATCATTTGCCTTAGCAAAGCAGTCCAACCCCTTTATAACAGCTCGAGCATTCTACGAGGCTTCGGAATGCCCTGTATCCTACGACTCTCTGCTCCGATTACTCCGAGCCAGCCGGTGGAAATGCCGAAAGACTGTCCGAAGAGTGCTACCCAAGCGTGGAGATAGATCTATCCGTTGAAGTGGTGTCGAGATATCTTGAAGCGATGTTGCGGAGATGCTTCGAGAGTGAAGAGATACTCCGTCATGACATAAGCTTATATTTTGATGG
>NW_003203375.1:0-1041 GCF_000006405.1 Perkinsus marinus ATCC 50983 | reverse complement strand
ACTGAATGTCTTTTGTCATCCCAGACTGATGGCCTGACCTCAGGCCGCACATGATACAAGATGGCATAGCGACCCCAACTGATAACTGAATGTCGTTTGTCATCCCAGGCTGATGGCCGGACCTAATGACACACACATGATATGAAATGGCATAGCGACCCCAACCGATAACTGAATGTCTCTTGTCATCCCAGACTGATGGCTTGAGCTCAGGCCACACAAGATACAAGATGGCATAGCGACCCCAGCTGATAACTGAATGTCTTTTGTCATCCCAGGCTGATGGCCGGACCTAATGACACACATGATATAAGATGGCATAGCGACCCCAACTGATAACTGAATGTCTTTTGTCATCCCAGGCTGATGGCCGGACCTAATGACACACATGATATAAGATGGCATAGCGACCCCAACTGATAACTGAATGTCTTTTGTCATCCCAGGCTGATGGCCGGACCTAATGACACACATGATATGAAATGGCATAGCGACTCCAACTGATAACTGAATGTCTTTTGTCATCCCAGACTGATGGCTGGAGCTAATGACACACATGATATAAGATGGCATAACGGCCCCAGTGGACCACTCAATGGGTTTTTACCATTCTAGAAGAGCTTGGCATTGTGGCTTAAAGGGCCAAGAATTGTATCTGATGTGTTAGCTGTTTTCAGAATGGTTCAATGGAATATTCGTTGTTCAGCTAGCCTTTTTATTGTGAGAGAGAGATGCTGACGCGTTAATCGTCGTAATATTTTTGTTGTTTTCAGCTCGACCACCTCGTGTGAGTGAGAAAGTCCAGCCATCTGTGGTGGCTGTCCAATACGATTCGGAGTATTGGTTGTCAATGGTTGAGAGACTAGGCTATGATCAAGCAGTATACTGTGGTGACGCAGGCCCTAATCTCGAGTCCCTCTTGCGATACTTTGATTGTACAGCGACAGGGATGCTGCGCGTGGTAATATCGGTGGAGCTTTCTGACCCTGGCCCTCGGATGAGTGTGTCGACTCTTGATGCTCGTTTCTCAGTTCGATATGT
>NW_003201485.1:0-1729 GCF_000006405.1 Perkinsus marinus ATCC 50983 | reverse complement strand
CCCCAGCACCGCTGCCAGAGAGTAATAGGGAGGCGCTTCACTCGAATCAAACAGTGACAATTATTCAACGACGGTTCATAAGATTCACTTTCTGAAGCTTCGGAATTGCGAGAAAAAAAATAATTCCTCCGGACATATGGCGCAGTGCAAAATGGGTTCAGACTTATGCATCAAGTGAAATGGAGCCTCAGAAAATCTTAGGAGTATATCAAAAATTCTTCCTATTTACGCTACAGTACGTGTCAGTTTGATATGCAAACGCAAAAAAAATGAACGAATTTCATCACATTATCAAGAATCGATCTGGACTCCTATCGCATAAACAATATAAACATTGTTATGAACATATGATGCAAAGTGACCTCTCGAGATTGTGATTACGGGAAAATCATCGCTATCATCAAGCTCGGAATAGGAAAAGCACATGTTTCACATTTGCATACCCAATTGGCACGCACTGTTATTTTGCTGTAACCAAGAGTGCTGCTATTACCCGTCGCTTTCACATCAGTCTGCTCAGTGAGGATGTCCAGCAACACAGACACCACTTGGCTAGCGAAGGTAGCATCACCCACACGTATTGTGGTCAGATGCAAAGCTCGTATGAGGAGGCGACGATACTGAACCAGGAACAACACTCCCAAGGCTTGACTCATTCGGCCACGCTCCTCCGTTGTCTCTCGAAAGCCACCATCGTTGAACTGACCTCAGTATTGCCCTCAGACGTGCTGGTGTCCTGTGTCTTGATGAGCTCTTTTCGCAGCATACCAACTACATCAGCAATATTACGACTATTCACCTATGCGGGGAAATCATGAGGAAAAGGAATTCCCCTGGAGACTCTATGATGGCGCACTAGTTACCCACTACTAGTCCTACCAGTGGTGTGCAGATGTGAAGGATCTTCCTTCTAACCTCCACTGCAGGGGAAGACAATCCCCGTAGTAGATCCATGACCAGCGGCTCCATAGCCTACAACAATCGATAAGGTAGCCATATACGCTGGTCCTGTGGCCTGCTACTACTACCTGCTTGTAGTGCTTCCTTAGAAGGTCTATTCTGTCCAATACAATGAGCTTTACATTATTATCAGCCTGGGTGATCACCAGGTTCACGTAAGCCTCAGCCGCTGAGATGACAGGACACAACTAATGGGAATACGCACTGCTATGACGCAGTCCATAAACGACTTATTCAAATCGTCAACCCTACCACAGCTTGATCCAGCTGAGCTAATTCAACCCTGTGATAGATGCAAGTTCATTCACAGCGTACATCCATGAAAAAACGGCCTTGCTCCAGGAGGTAGTAGTAGGGATGCACACCCGCCTTACCAGCTCCAATGGCGACATGAGACTTGGACAGGATGACCAAAGTATTAGCGGTCTCATACTGCACTGCAGGGCTTAGTGATTCCCTCAGAGTATATACCACCTGAAAATCACATACCATGTCATCTCACAAGGAATCGATCTCTAGACCTAACGGTTAACAGCCTACTACCACAACCAACTACACTAATGGCCCGTTCCTATCTTTACCTTCAACAGCGCACCCTTCATCTCCGGATGGTGCTTATTGACTCTCCGGATAAGCTCGAGAATTACCAGTTGGCATATATCGCCCAAGTTCGCAACTTGATCCTAAAACGACATACGCAAATCAGCCTCAGCAGCGACGAATCTACCTGCATGGAAAAAATGTAACTCATGGCCTTCTCCTCGTTATG
>NW_003212517.1:0-1022 GCF_000006405.1 Perkinsus marinus ATCC 50983 | reverse complement strand
CAAATGACACCGAGTCAATACAAGTCTGATGCATCATTGACGTTAACTTGACACCCTCAACACCTTGTCACTCACTAATACGACTTTCCTCTGTACCAGTGTAGATCCGATCACCTTCTCTGAATTCTCCGCCAGTAGATGAGGTCCATGAAATAGCGGTGACAGCAGCGGCATCCGGATGAGTCACCAAGCGAGCCGCATTTACTATTGGCGAGTCCTCAGGCTGAGCAGCGACACATGTATTGAGACCCTCGGAAGATACTTTTTTCGATCGACTCGCTACCACTGAGTTGAGGCTCCAGATGGCCACTACTCCTGAAGCATAACCAGCCGCTATCATCCTGCGTTCTACGTTCGATGCGATGCATGTGACCCTGCCGGCTGAGCCTCGCTTGATGTACTCCGGCGGAGCGAACCTAGTCGGTGGTTCATAAGAGCAGCGCACTTAAGCACAAGCAACTACGTCTCCAGCAAACCGAGATACAGTCTGTATCATACAGGCCACCCCATCGAGTGGCAAGCTGGACTGACGATGTGATAGGGAGTCCTAGCTAACGTACTTTCTCAACCGGGCCATTCTCTGTTCATATCCCGGATTCTGTATATCATACATTGACACGTTTTCATCATGAGCCACTAGTAAAACTGTGGAAGGGTCGGACGAGTACAGTGAGCTCGGAACGAACTGAAACGATCGGGAGGCTAGTCAGGATCACTGGTAATATCTGTCATCCATACGACGTCTCACCAAGGCTGCAATCCCTGCTCCATCGTAGCTAGTGAACTGATAGATAAAGGTTGGTTTAGGGGAAGTCGTTGTGTTGAATATGAAGATCTCCCCACCACTGCTACCGATATAGGCACGGCCATAGGAGTCGATCACCTGCATTGTCGTGCATTTTCCTCAACCGGGTTGGCTCACAACAGATGTAAGGTATGTCGCTCCCTTGAGACGTTTGTTCAGTCTTCCTCCAGAGTACAGCTGCCCACTCGGCGTTGGTTTCATCACTACGTCGACAACT
>NW_003202895.1:0-878 GCF_000006405.1 Perkinsus marinus ATCC 50983 | reverse complement strand
TGAGCTTCATGATCATAATACCTGGAATAAGATTTTCGATGCTGCCGATACCTGAAGGCCGACTCATGGATGCACCCTTTTAACCTAGCGATTGATGTGATGATAAACTTCAACAACCATGATGCTCAATTGGTGGACGAAGTCATGTACAGGGCGGATCATGTTACTGTTAGAGGCATCGGGAACTACGACTCATATCTGGATCACTCTATTATGGTCTTCTTCCTCGCGTCTTGTCCCAACTGTACTAAGGATAACTATTCCAATTATAAGGCCAATATCACTTACATGGCCGTAGGTAACTGCCATGATCCGCCTAGCTGCAGTCAAACATCGATGTGTGCTTATTACAGTAACCGTTCTGATGATCCTAAAGGTGGTATTTTGTATGCTTACAATCAGCTCACTGGGGCGATCGATTACATCGAATCATACAAGTATCCATTCGCCCATTTTTTCGAAGCGGGTGGCACTCATATCATGCTCGACTCCTTCGACTGGGTTATGTGCTTTTACGGTAGCGAAACTTGGGATATGCTCGGACTCACACGATGTGTTTCGGAGTACCGACTCGCCTCGCAGAAGTGTCGCGCCCAAGGATGAGTTACAACAATTGGTCCATTCAACATCTTCGTGAGTCTTTCCAACCGAGTAGTCCAGCTTTTTATCATTCACATTGACGTATGGGTGTCCAGTAGTGAAAGGAGAGGATCGGGTCCTCAGGACCGTCCCGTTCGAACTATTGCCGCCAATAACCACAACGACATAATCTGCTTTTTTTTCGACTTCAACAGTTCAACTCCATTCAGCCTTGAGTTAGTGACTGATAAAACTCTTGTCACAAATAGATAGTAATCGCGAGCAGGACGAAAACGGTA
>NW_003212436.1:0-1887 GCF_000006405.1 Perkinsus marinus ATCC 50983 | reverse complement strand
ACACATGCACCAAGGCATAGAAACGCTGCAAACTCTAGTGTACAACGACTTAACAAAGCGATCACTTGCACTTCTTAGACTCTTAGCCTCATTTCCCATCTTCATCTTGGGGGCGGCACCCTTCCGATGATCATCATTCACGGCTGATACATGCCAATCGTAGTTGGCAATGAACGTGCATGCTATCGCTATATGAGCAGCAAAGAAGAGCGTCGAGGCTCCGAAAAGCTCAATGAACCTGCGCACAGCAGCGCAATCTGATGGAGGCACTCAGGAGTAAGCGGTCCGACTTACGTATTCCTTCCCTCGAACTCGAGTTCATACGCAAAGAACAACCAGAGACCTTCAGTTGACAGCCACAATACTGAGAAATATCCAATTGAACAGCAGAGGTGCGGTAAAGACGATCACAACGAGAGGTGATTAACGTCATGACATCATGCAGACCCGGCCCACCTCCAAGTGCCAGTAGCCAAGTTTTGCTCACAGTGGGCTTGAGTTGGCCCAACGCCAATGGTAGCAGAGCGAGATACCATACAAAGTACTGTGCCGTGCACACCTTGTTGAAAGCCACAAAGAGTAGAGTCTGGAGAATGATGCATAGGCGTTAGGGATGGGCAAGGCGTTACCTGGAGGAAGCTGCCCATGTTGAGGCTGGTTCTACTAAATCCGCATCCAACAGCGAGGACTGCCACCCACTGTGGGATGAACGTAACCACCGATAGAGCTATCGAGGGGGTCTCTGCTGACAGGTACCTACAACACTCAATGGGACACACATGGAATCGCATAGGAAAACTTACATCAAATAGAAGAAGATCGAAAAGTTATGGCGATGATCTATTCGGACGAAATGGTAGAGGTACGTCTGGGAAGAGATGTGCCACTTCCGTCAAGCCGATCCAGGACCCTACCTCGTATAAGAATTCCCAACCATACACACAATAGAGTACCGCAAGCAGGAGGAAGAACAGTCCAGCGCTGATGACTGTATACCATATCTGAGCACTCCATGAGCAAGCCACGATTCAACAGGCACTCACTTGTTTGCTGTTAAGCTTGATCGCCTTCAACAAGTCCACTCGACTGAATGCTAGGAAGTCCGGATTGAGGTACCTTATCGATGAGCGGCCAACTCGTGTCCATCTCCCAGTGGCTCCCCAGTATTCCTACATGACCAATGGGATAGCATAGATAACAGGGAAGATCTTCATGTGCACACTAAGGCCGAACCACAGGGCGCTCCGAATCCACTCCCCTCGTTGGATGTGGTAAAGTGTGGCGACGACCATCAAGCAAATGAGGGAGTCTGAAAACTACTCGCCGGGCACACAAAGGAGCATAGTCCTACCCGCGTTGCCCCTCGTTGAGACATTCAATGTGATAGGTGATAGAAGCCACGTCGCCGACAACTTGCTGGCCGTCGAGGGGCTCTTACCAGCGTCCTTCAGCATCCGGTACCTGCAGCAGACCTCTTGTCAATGCCAGCCATTCACTGGGGACGGCGACGGCGGCGGCGCACTTACAACATGAAACCAATCGCCATGTCGCACAACGAGAAGAGCACCTTGCCGAAGGTGATGTGTACACTTATGTTAGGTACCAACAGCCAAGCTCTAAGGGTCAGCGAAAACACTATGTCAGCTGTTGCAAGCAATGACGTTCTCACAGTAGCGGCGTATAGCGATATGTGTGCCGTTCGAAAGGGCTGCCTCCGCTATACACAGCTCTAGCCGCATCAGTGTATACCATGTAGTCTATGTCCGTATACTTGACTCGGACTAACAAGAGCGCATGCTCACGACCAAGCCGAGTGGAGAGCTTACGATGCGTATCTTGCCAATGACCGTATGCAATAAGGACACATGAATCACAGCCGAGAGTGCC
>NW_003205281.1:7101-10387 GCF_000006405.1 Perkinsus marinus ATCC 50983 | reverse complement strand
AGATCAGACCTTCAAATCTTCGAAAGCCCACAGTTTACAACTCCTAGCAACTCCGTCCTTGTTGCCTACCCAAACAAAATATCAATCCGAATTCAATTTTTATCAATTAAATAAAACAACAATTTATCAGCAACACTCAACTGCATAAAGCCAGACGCCGAATCGAACCAATAATTTATAATCCCCCCCACTCCAAATTCATGAGTAACTTTCCCTATATGGTACTTCCTCAACAAACCCCATCAACTATGACTCAACAGCATCCATACAGTCATATTCAGCGAAACGGTTAGCACAGTCGACTATCCACCAACCAACCCAGGTTCAATTCTCGGGTCAGTCACCCTCGAACAAACATATCGGATAGAAAAATTACTCAACTCTCAACAACAAAAAACAACAGCGAATGCCTGTCAACAAGGCAGATGCCAAACAATCGATCATCTAGGCGCGCGCGATTTACATACTGCCATACTGCGGTCCTCCACCTCCTTCTGGGACAGTCCACTGTATGAAATGGCCAGGCGTTTTGATACTGCAAGTTTTACAGTGAATACAGTTCTGTGCATGGATGGTGAGCTTCCCTTCATCGTCGTATTCATACACTTTAGCTGGGCAGAATCTTTGCTCGGGGCCTTCGTATTGGGCAAAGGAAACCTACAATGGAGTTCCACGGCCACCCTAGTGATATGTAAAACACTAGTGAAAACACATTTCACGACTACTGCATATCACCACGAATATCAACTAACTTTTCACCGAGTTTTACGACGCCACTTCACGTAAAACGGGCTGTTATGAAACTTCAATGCAGAACCAGGACGGTTCCTGAGTAGTGCCTCACAGCCGGGGCTAATTGTATAGCCTATACAGTTGTATATTATAAACCCCTATTCAGTATACGAGAGGAATATATATATATACTGTTGTGACCCTAGGGAAGGTGAACTCGACATAGCAATAAAGGAGTTGATAAGAGATTTAATAATGATCCATCTATGATTGCAAACACGGAAATATCTAGCTTAGCTTATCACAATCTGAATGGATTACATATCTTAGAGCGATCGCACAAAAAGGGACATAACAACACTATATATTATACTATATAATATAATACTATAATATATATATTTCCTTACTAATTGTAACCCGAATTTACACCTCGCTACTACTACCTCTTTCGGGAACTTTTCCATCCCAGGTTTGATCTTCAAATGGGAAGGTTGATCAGCCTCGTGGTCCACCCCTGTCAACGGCAGCTGGTCTGTCAAGTCGAATGTCAGTTTACCTACAAGCAACCATTATTACTCAATCGAGTTTCACAACAACCCGTTTTACGCGAAGTGGTGCAAAACTCCGTGAAAAACTAGGCGATATTCGCGGTGATATGCAGTAGTCGCGAGATACATTTTTCACTAGTGTTTTTCATATCACTAGGGTGGTGAAACTCTAATACAGTCTACTTCATCAATTTTCTCATGTGCGAGCTTCTAGTGTTGGAGTATGAATACATGTTCACCTTTCGCAGCTCAGTTCGTCAGTTTTCACACTAATTCGACCACAATCGATAAATCAATGAGAACTTCTCTAAATTTCCACACAATTTTCAATACTCCTCCACACTACTACATCCAAAATAACTCAGTCAGTCATGCACTTTAACTTACGACAGACTTGTCCATTCGTGTAGAGGTTAATGGATAATTACCACCATCTTTGTCATTGGTGTAATTCCACTTTTACACTTTTCCACGACAGTCAATTTTCCCTTTAAAATTTTCACACATCCACTCTGCGAGAAAACCACAATTCCTCCCCACTACCATCAGGCTTCGGATAATCTATAGCTTTGCATTTCTTCTCTTTACGCGTTCTAGCAGCATCATCCTTGGACCACCTATAATAAAAATGTAGCGGAGCGAAGCAACTATATCAACTACTACTACTTGAACGTCCATGGCTCTCTCCCTTTACTGAGTAACCAGAAAGCGCCATACCCCAGCCCCGAGAACAAACCCGTCTTAAACGCTGGATGAATATTACGTACACTCTAAAAACTTGCATATCATCAAATTGGCAAGAACTATATTACATATAACTCTTTATACACCCAACTGTCCTTCATCGCATGTTCATATCTAGACGATACATATCCAGGTTTTGCACCATCACTAATGTCAGCAACCGCCGACTCCGCAGCCAGCATTCCCGTCTTCATCGCAGTATGCGTCCCCTGAAATAAAAACAAAATTAACTTTCCAATTTTCGCACACATCACAGAAATTTTCCAAAAAAATTGACCAAAAATTCTTTCAATTTCGTTATTATTAAATTGATACCAATCCAGCTGCATATCATGAATCACCCACCGACAATATCACCAATAACCTCAAATAACATGTAGCAGCAATTATAATATTTTCCTATCAGATCGTTACTCTGTAAAGGAAGATTCTCATGTCTCAGCAATGCCGCAATAGACTTTCTTTACATCTACATCTCTTCAAATGATAGTTTTGTACACTATGAACAAGTATTTCTAACAGTGTTCATGACTATCCGCGACCACTACTGTAGTCGCATAGGCTACCTATATAGTGTTCATATATCTACCATAGACATACATGCAAATTGCATATCTGTCTATGATGAAGATATGAAATACAAATTAGATATAAAGTAATGATGTACTTATTGAACTCTCTGCCGTGTTACACACTATCTACGGGTTCATACTGCGGGCTCAGACAGCAGTGACTGAGCCCGCAGCCATACCTCTATACTGGCTATTACTCGCCTGCTCGGAGGGGTGCTGCGCAGGAAGAAGTAGAAGAATGATGTACTTCATCATGATGCAATGATGAAGTACAAATCAGCGTATCTCTTCAGAGTATCATCCATATATACAATACACCACTATATCGAACAAACTTCATAACTATCTGTAGCCACTATATTATAGTTGCATAGTCTACCTCTACAGTGTTCATATCTTTATCACAGACTTGCAAGCAATGAAGTACAAATCAGTATATCTCTTCGAAGAATCATTCACATACCATAAATAGAATAAACTACTATATCGAACGAAGTTCTCATTATATTATAGTTGCATAGTCTACCTATATAGTGTTCATATCTTCATTATAGACACACATGCAATGAACAACAATAAGATCGCCTTATATTACCTTAATCTTGAGTACATTCAGGAAGCCCGCAGCATCACCAACCAACATACCACCTGGGAAGGCCACTGAAGGTAGTGCTTGATAACCACCTG
>NW_003205281.1:4147-7001 GCF_000006405.1 Perkinsus marinus ATCC 50983 | reverse complement strand
GTTTTTCACCGAGTTTTTATGCCACTTCACGTAAAACGGGGCGTAAAACATGACTAGGATTGCTGATAGTTCTTAAAAAACTCAATCTTGAGAAACCAGATCGAAAATTTGACTCAGATCGAACTTTGACTCAGATCGCAGATTTGAAAAACATCACTAACCACCAGTGCTGCGAAAAATGTTAGCTCTCCTCAGCTGAGCTCAAAATTTTCCTCACTAATCATAGGATTTCATATACGAATTGGAATAATACATACGATAAGTGTACAGAAAGTAACAAGAATTTCCCAAATTTTCCTCAAAGCTTTCATATTGTCACCAACACATGTGGTTGACCAGGCGCAAATTTTACCACACTGCTAACCACTGATGCATATAGCTTAGTTTTCCACAGAGTATTACGCCACTTCCCCGTACTACCAGTATTAATAACTCTTGCTCCATATCCAACACATTTGCCCCCCTCTAACAGGTGTCTCAGCATATCGTGCGTTTTATACCTATTTCGTGGCGCGTGACGCTATTTTCAAGTCACCTAATACCACTACTTTTGCAACTCCATATATGGTGACATATTAGTATTAGTATATCCAAGACCCGTTACGTATCCCAGATGAACCAGATTGTCTAAGAAAATATATTTTCGAAAATAGAGCCAGTGTCACCGCCGTGTCACCATCCATATGATATATGAATCCGCCCCCGTACGACATGTAGTCCATAGGGAAGCCAACGGTGTGTGTCACATGGCCTGGATCGCTGACCTGACAGAAAAAATCCCTTTTTCAACTACGCAGTGTATATGCTCGCTTTCCTTAGTATTACTACGCCACTTCACGTTAAACGGGTTATTGTTGTGAAACTCTAATGAACAATAAAGTCGTTCGGTTTTTTCAAATGAGGTTCATCCTAGTGATACGAAAAAAACCAGCGAAAAATATATATTTCACGACTACTGCATATCACCGCGAATATCGCCTAGTTTCACACCACTTCACGTAAAACAGGTTGTTGTTAAACTCCAATTATCAAAGCACTACCTCAGGGCTGACCTTCCATACTTCTTTTACACCAAGACTGAATTTAGAAGGGCATCTCCCCGCGTTTAGGTTATACCGTTTAGCCACCTCCAACGATAAGGAGCCCCTAGCACCTTCAGCAAGGATGATCTGTTTACCTAGAAAAAAGAGAAAAACTATAACCTAATATTCCCAGAGAGATTCCCAGCAATACTCTATTTTATTCGTGCTTGCAACGATCGCTGGTTCGATTCCCGGTACAGGCATTTTTCTAGCAATTTCCATTCACTTACTCTTGCTAACACACGACATGACACTGGAGTTTCACCACCCTAGTGATATGAAAACCAACACTAGTGAAATATATACTGCATATCACCGCGAATATCGCCTAGTTTTTCACAGAATATTACTACGCCACTTCGCATAAAACGGGTTATGAAACTCCAATAATATATGTATGCTATATATCATATTCCGAAATCCTCACATAAACTTTTAAGCTCTGCTTCCCATCCAACCTCACCGTATATTTTAACCCCCTGTTCATAGTTAGCTTTTTGATGACCATCTTTTGCCACGCCTTGGTCGCGAATCTTCACCGCTACCATTCGCCCTTTATTATCAACAATGATGTCTTCCGAAACAGCAAATCCAGGATAGATTTCAACGCCTAAAAAGGAATACTACGCGAGCTCAGGATCGGGTTCAATTCCCGGGACGGACTTTTTCGGCCATTTTCACATCACGTCACGAAAAGTAGTGATAATATATCACTATATTAATAATTTACTAATTAATAATTAACTAATATTATAATAATTGATAATTATTTGCAGTTTTTTCGGACGATATGCATCTCAAGTGGTGTCGTCGTAGAGAAATACTCGAACAAGCGCTGCGTAACAGTGTGTGCTCCGACTCTAATAGTGAAAAATGATCAACTTCATTTCTACCACATTGCAATACCAAAATTTCCTCACAATTCCCATATTCAAAATACCGCCTTTTCACCATATGCATATTCCATACCGTATTTCACAATTTTCACCATATTGTCATCACCGCTCATATGCATATTCCCCCTCGCCCCCCTCCCCACACACACAGCCTACCAAATTCCTCCGCCTTTTCTCCCAACCAACGACACATATCGCCGAGTGAGATAATATAATTTCCAGCATTGCTCATCGCAGAGGGCAAGTACGGTGATTTTATTGCATATTTAGCCGTGGGGAGGTATACAAAATCATCTCGAGAAACTGGCGTTTGTGACCAACTGGGTTTCTCCTGGAAAAAACACGCTTTTTACACTAGTGGAGTTTCACCTGTGATATGAAAAACACTAGTGAAAAACATATTACACGACTATTGCAAGGCGCGAATATCGCGTTTTTTACGGAGTTTTACGCCACATCATGTAACACGGGTGAAACTCCATTATGTGAAAGAAATCGTCAAATAAAATAAAAACATTTATTTTTTCATATCACGGGTGATTCGTTTTTATGATATGAAAAATAAACACTGGTGAAAAACATATTTCGAAAAACGCCTGTGAGCAGTGAATAACGCGTGAAACACGTGAAGTTTTCCACCTAATATGAGATGCTTTGTCCGCTGTATTTTCAATTCACTTCATATCGCGAATATCACATTTTTCACATGGAGTATAACTCCACTTCACGTAAAACGGGCGAAACTCCAGTGTTGGAGTATGAATATTTGTTCGCTCTCCTCAGCTAAGCTCAAAATTTATAAAAGTTTACCCACGAATTCGGGTACAAGTGTACAGAAACCAACAAAAACTTTCACAAAATTCCCTCCCAGAATTT
>NW_003205281.1:0-4047 GCF_000006405.1 Perkinsus marinus ATCC 50983 | reverse complement strand
GCGGTGGTCGCATATGTACAGTGTACCCAAACTATACTACAACGCTTACCGAGCTACTATCTGCTACGCCAGATCAGGGTTGTTCAAATCGCAAGAGAATCGGGTGAAATTCTTTCCGTTGAAATTAGGCACAATATGAGTCGTTTCGCTCTACTTATAATCTGACGGTCAATATGAATATGTGGCATAGATTATTATAGCGGTATATATTCTGCGACCTGTACAACAACATGATATTCCTAGGATCATATCGCGAGCTACTTGAGGAAGAAATTCGGTCGTTTTTACGATTTTTCAATCAGAAAGTTTCATTTGGGAATAACGCTTCGGGGCACTACCTTATTAAAAGGTCATCAGAATTTGGGGTACTTTCTCATACGGAAGTCACCTTTCCCGATGGCCTTTCGTATGGATCCTAGGGACGCTTTTACGATGGAGAAGCGACTACCACTTCTCCAGTGTTAACTTCTAGGAAGTTTCTATTGAAGATTTTTTCCTGTTTAGTGTTAGTTTATAAGCTTTTAGTTTAGGAGTCGTATAATGTACCTTTTTCGGAAAGAGGTACAAAGTATCTTTTCATTTTTGTATTTTATCTTTGTATCTTTTTTTGGAAGGAGTCTTTCCACAGTATCGTTGTTAAGCTATAGCCTCCTCTACTATGCCTTCTACCACTCCAGCAACTGAGTCACCACTACCCACGGTTCATGTGCAGCAGAATGCTTCCCTCGAGGCGGCTCTCGATAAGCCACCTTTCCGCCTTATATTAGTCGACTTAACTGACAAGGTACGTAATATGAATTTTTGGTGGTTTGGTTGCTGGCTCTAATTATTTTCAGAATATCGCTCAAGTGAAACTACTGAATGAGCTCACTTTCCCCGTTCATTACGGCGAGCACTTCTATGAAGGTCTACTCAAGTTCAAGGATAACGGTGGATTTGTGAAACTCGCGTATATGTGCGACGTCTTGGTCGGCGCTATAGGGTGCCGTGTTATGCTGGTTGATCCCAAGGACCCTTCACAAGGCATGAAAATGTAATAATGGATATTTCGATTGAATATTCTATCAGCTTTTAGTATGCACAAAGTCATCTACATGTGTTGGGGAAATTTTAGGAAATTCTTGTTGGTTTCCGTACTTGTATAATCAGCTTTGGAAACTCCTGAGCTCAGCTGATGAGGAAAGCGAGTATATATTCATACTCCAACACTGTATAGGAAACTCCTGAGCTCAGCTGCTGAGGAAAGCGAACATATATTCATACTCCAACACTGTATAGGAAACTCCTGAGCTCAGCTGCTGAGGAAAGCGATTACATATATTCATACTCCAACACTGTATAGGAAACTCCTGAGCTCAGCTGCTGAGGAAAGCGAGTATATATTCATACTCCAACACTGTATAGGAAACTCCTGAGCTCAGCTGCTGAGGAAATCGAACATATATTCATACTCCAACACTGTATAGGAAACTCCTGAGCTCAGCTGCTGAGGAAAGCGATTACATATATTCATACTCCAACACTGTATAGGAAACTCCTGAGCTCAGCTGAGGGAAGCGATTACATATATTCATACTCCAACACTGTATAGGAAACTCCTGAGCTCAGCTGAGGGAAGCGATTACATATATTCATACTCCAACACTGTATAGGAAACTCCTGAGCTCAGCTGATGAGGAAAGCGATTACATATATTCATACTCCAACACTGTATAGGAAACTCCTGAGCTCAGCTGATGAGGAAAGCGATTACATATATTCCTACTCCAACACTGTATAGGAAACTCCTGAGCTTAGCTGCTGAGGAAAGCGATTACATATATTCATACTCCAACACTGTATAGGAAACTCCTGAGCTCAGCTGCTGAGGAAAGCGATTACATATATTCATACTCCAACACTGTATAGGAAACTTCTGAGCTCAGCTGCTGAGGTAAGCGATTACATATATTCATACTCCAACACTGTATAGGAAACTCCTGAGCTCAGCTGCTGAGGAAAGCGATTACATATATTCATACTCCAACACTGTATAGGAAACTCCTGAGCTCAGCTGATGAGGAAAGCGAACATATATTCATACTTCAACACTGTGATTTGTGATTGTTGTGGATTATTAGGTACATCATGACGCTGTCAGTCCTGCCCATGTTCCGAAGATGCCGTGTGGCGACCACCCTCCTCAAGGCCCTCCAAGATGAACTCGAGAAAAGACGAGCTACTGCCTTAGCCGAGGCGAAGGCAGCATCGGCGAGTCATCACCATCATCATGGTCATAATAATGAGGAGGGCCTAGCAGCTGGACAGGTTGTCAAGATCTGCCTAGATGTACAGGTAGTTTTAATACACTTGAAAGATTCTCATCAAATGTATCAAAATATTGGAGTTTCACACTTTACGTTAAGTGGCGGCGTAATACTCTGTGAAAAAGGCGATTTTCGCGGCGATATGCAGTAGTCGTGAAATGGATATTTTTCACACTAGTGGAGTTTCACCCTAGTGATATGAAAAACACTAGTGAAAAACAAATTTCACGACTATTGCAAGGCGCGAATATCGCGTTTTTTACGGAGTTTTACGCCACTTCATATAAAACGTGTGAAACTCCAGTGTTTTTTTCATATCTCACTAGGGTGGTGAAACTCCATTGATACTAATGTTTCATACCGTCAACTGTCACTATCGTTTCAGGTCAACAACGCTTCTGCGATTTGCTTTTACGAGAAGCACGGCTTTGCTAAGGTTGCCGAGGTCCCCGGGTATTATCCTGATCTCGATCCGAAGGACGCTTATACGATGGAGAAGCGACTACCACTTCTCCAATGTTAACTTCTAGGAAGTTTCTATGGAAGATTTTTTCCTGTTCGGTGTTAGTTTGTAAAATAATGGTATGAAAAATCTCAAGTTTTTCCTTTCTAATGCTCACGAAGGTTGCCAGTACTGGACTTCAGCGAGCGGTACCAAGAGCTTTTTGTACGGCAGTTGAGCAGTTACACGCAGCTGGTGTTGTGAAGGAGCCGAAGAAAGAAAGGGAATTTGCAAGGCTGAGGGATGGGGAGGAGACCTTTGATGCAGAGGAGACTAGAAGGTCCAGTTTGTGGTGGCAGGCGATCGGTCGGAACGCCACCGTCACTCGCCAGGAAATGTAATAAGGGCGTTGGGAACTACTATATAGAGAACAACTTCAGTGTTGAGCAGTTTTGGAGTATATGTTCGCTTTCCTCACCAGCTGAGCTCAGGAGTTTCCTATACAGTGTTGGAGTAGGAATAAAAAAAATTTTTTATTCTTAGAAAAAATTTTTTTGCATACTACTACTGTAGTAGTAGTTTGAGATGGAGCTGAAATTATGTGTTCTAATGCAGGTATATGGAGTATAAGCATTCACTGAAGTCGTTACGGTCACTACTCGACTACTACGACATAGCTGTGCCGGCTGAGCACGAGATCGATCTCGAGAAGTCCGCGGCGAGTGTCGGCCTTGCACTGCCGAAAACTCTCGGCTAGTGAGTTTCTGGGGTCATATAGAAGTTGTGTTGGAGGTTTTACATAATGACGATATGGGGTGGTTGGTGAAGTGTTTTCAATTCACTCCATATCGCGTAGTTTTTCACATAGTGTATTACGCCACTCCATTGTTAGGCGGGTGAAACTCCATTTTCATTAGAAATAAAATCAGTATGAGTCAATGGAGTTTCACTCGTCTCCCTACGCGACTAGGCGATATTCGTGGTCATCTGCAGTAGTCGTAAAATATGTTTTTCACTAGTGTTTTCATATCACTAGGGTGAAACTCTATTATTATCAATTAGTATCATCATTGATGACTAGGCCGGACGGCGGCGGTGGTGGTATAGTTATCATTAGTGTTATTTCTTATGATTTATGATTTTGCATGCCTGCTTGAGGAAGCTGCAATGACAGTCACTATACTATTTGCACTGTCATTTTAGCACCCGCCTCGATAAGTCGATCGGGAGTTCGATTTAGCCAACCAAACTCCTAGTGTATACTTGTTATATGGATACATTTATTATGATTGTATGAAT
>NW_003213610.1:0-3261 GCF_000006405.1 Perkinsus marinus ATCC 50983 | reverse complement strand
ATGTACTAGAAATGTGGTAAGAACAAGTCTTGCACTACATTACTCCCTCTTGTGAGAGGACAGAAACAACCTTCTCAACGCAACAGTATGGATCCCAGATAAAACCATATCGATTCCTAAGTCTAATAGTAGAGTTGTACTGACTAGCTCTAACTTGGTAAAATAGGTAGCCGAGTCGTTGCAGGTAGTTTGTGGCTAATCGAAGAAAAGCTCACCAGATCTACGCTCAGATGAGTACCATTCCATTTCCTGCTGAGACTATTATAAGAAAAGATAGACGATTGGTAAAATAACACTGGTAAAAAAAGAAATGAAAGATAAATTATCGCTAAACGCTGACGGTCTAGCTACTGTTAGGAAAGAATTTCTACTGCTCAGCGATGTGCTGCTTGTTGCAATAGTATTCATTCTCGATCTTGCTCCGTTTCTTATTACGATTAATGTATCTGAAATCAAACAGTCAGCTCATAAGGCGAGCTTAAGCGAAACCCGTACGTGAGGCAATTCTTGATGATCCGTGTGGCGATTGTAGCTCCGGTTAAGCGAGGGTAATCACTCTCTACTTCACGGAGGATACCCAAACGCTTTGGAACTTCATTCACTTGTATCACCTAAAGCAGCCGTTAAAACATCATCCTACCAAGCAAGACTGGTATTTACTTCTCCTATCTCATCATAATGAACCCACTTGGGTCGACGGGAACCTACAAACAGCCTCACAAGAATCTCATACTGCGTAGAGAACGAACTTATCGAGCCTTGTGCAACAATACTGATATTCATAGTCCTAATCAGGTCCTCACTGATCTCCACAGGGGCGCCGATTATAACTTCATCGACATGCTTGCATGCACTCACGTTCAATACCTGATGATAACCAACAACTCAATGAGTTGTCGATGATGACGACATTTACTCGCTCGTGAAGGTTCATCACAGGGTAGTTGCCACCCTTCATTTTATTGACTGTTTCATCATCGAAGATGCCCACCAATAAGTATCTGAGATGTCGTGAGAAGGCCAAAAAAGCGGTGATTGAAGTCATTCAAGTTCGTTACAATATCGAGACGATTCCTCAATTGAGACCGTCCGTCTACCATAAGCGTAACGAAACTCACGTTCCGAGAGCTTTCGCCTTCTCGAGAGTTGTTGCATGTCCAACATTGAACATATCAAAAGCTCCATCAACGTAGCTGAGATAAGTAAATAGAAATAACAGAAGAATTGGGTAGTTACACGACAGTGTCATCTGCCGATGGAGCCCGCCTTGAGGAGAATTCGGCAATCCGTCTTGTCGTCGTGAGCATCCGTACCTGACGACCGGACTAAACAGTACGGAAGACGTCAATCCCTCTGGACTCACCAAGGTGCCAGTCCGCTTGTTGAGATCAATGTTCTCGTCAGTATTGGGCTTGCACAGATGGTCCTTCGTCATGAGTAACATTCGGCCAATCAAATCGGTGGTAGAGACGCCCTCCGTACCTGACAAGGCCGAGAATAGACTGAATGAGCCACCTACTGTACAGTGAAGTGAAAACGACTTCTTACGCTTGATGATCCGAAGCTTGCCAGCATCTCTGAGCTCGTCATAGACACCCTTACCCGACGAGTCAACCGGCATATCATCGCCGTGGACCTACGAAAGGAAAGCGGCAACGTTCGAGATATGATAAATGACGCATCTAGTCGATGACTGGAGGTACATAAGAGACGCCGAGATGAACTACGCAAAAGTCGGCCCTCGCCTTCTCGAGAGTTTTCAAGCCGATATCATAAGACGCATCATAGAGGATCTCGTCAACCCACTTGATGTGCTTCAAGAGTTCATATCTGAAAACAGCATAGAGAACAGAACTTCTCATCGACAAGAGTAGGTTGCTCCTCATTGTCACCTTTCCCTCTGCTTCATAACAGGAGGTGCCTTCCTGTCGGTTATAACACTGTCTGAGTGTATGCCAACAACCAGTATGTCACATTGAGCTGAAGGGGAGCTGACCATCACATACAAGAAGCCCTCTCACCTTTAGCTTGTCGTATGGCATTGTAATGGCCGCTGTGCATAATGTCGAAGCAGCCGTCTATGTACCCTCTCACCTGATACAGTAGAGTTGATGATGATGTGGAGGGTATTGAAGGATCTCACCGGACGATGCTCCAGAATGTCGGAGCTCAGGGAGATAACATCATGATCTGGCATTTTTGAAGATGGGAAGAAATGTACTACCTACTTCAATATGAAGCCCAGTCGGAACCCGCCGCATCATCTCAAACCCAAGGTTTTCGACTGCTTGGTAATATTCTAATCGTGTAAGGTGGGAAACTAGGGTACTACGAGCACACAAAAAACAATCTCTCAGTGCGCAAAGAATTCAACTTTCCCACGTATGTTCAGTAACACTGTCCCCACACCATTGCGGTACTCAAACTTCGTTCATTCTAGCTACAGCTGTGTCCAACCCGTTTACCGAGGTTCGAGCGAGGTGTTACTTCGTTGCATAGATGATGACACCGACGTGGCACCAGTGGGAGAAACATCCAATCTCGTCATCATTTCGAGGGCACGATAGAACTCGAAGCTCTGGGACGAATAACCTATCCTATTGCATATCAGCTCTTTCTCGAGCTTCTGCTGAGATATTCAGCTTCGGATAGTCGTATTAACATGGACTGTCAATGATGGCTCATCAAGAAGCAGTAACTCAAGGATGTGTTTGGACTTCTAGGAGCTCGTGTGGGCATTAGAGTGAGTTTTCATGGAGGAACTTTTGATGGGTCTCTTTTCAGCTAAAGCTACTTCATTGCGAATCGTTATTGGTGGTTCACAGCTTTCAGTGATATTGGTCGTTTCGTTGCTACTGACACCTGAGCGTTTGTGCAGTGATAGGGTGTGCATCGTATGCTTAGACGTCGACAGAGTGGCTTTTAACAGACTGAATCCGATGGCAGTATAGGAGGACTCCAAGAGTCCTCTATGTCAGTACTGATGATTGATAACTAGTGTTCACCACGAAATACTTAAGAGACGCAACTCGACCAGATAAAAACTTGGGAAATGAGTCTACACATCCATCATGAGTTTCCTCGGAATTCTGATCGTAATATGAGCACCGGTTGTGACTATAAATAACATCTAAGCCCATACGAGCATTTTCAAAGTAAAATAGTGATGGTTCTCGCTCTCATATCAGCGAGAATTCTACTGACATGACTTGGATCGTTCACGTCGTTCCGCGATGTATCTACGAAAGAGCTCATCGAAGC
>NW_003201636.1:0-838 GCF_000006405.1 Perkinsus marinus ATCC 50983 | reverse complement strand
TAGTGATATACACTAGTCAAGAAATGAGTATTTACTTTCATCGTATGATAGCACTTGAAAATCTTGCGCTCTTGCTCAAGTTGATGTAGTGCAGGTTAACGTGACTGTTACTTGAACTTTACTACTTATGCGTAGGTCCCCACGACTACTGTCTGCTACTCCTTCCACTGTAGCATCGGTAATAGTGTAACTCTGAGGTCTATAGGTGAGGATGATGATACTTTAGGATAAGGGGGATACCAAAGAGGCTAAGGAGGGGGCGGATCAGACGAAGGTAGGTCTAGACAGGGTCATGGCTAGAGTTGATGTTGGATGTCAGTAGAAGGCTCCAGCTGGTACCGCAGGGAGGGACTTGGCGGAGAAGCCTAGGGATTTCGACGAGGTAGGGAAGGGAAAGAGTTGGCCAAGAGAACCCATTGAAGATATACTTCACATAAGCATGGCCAACATGCGCTCATTTTGGAGGGCCCAACAGAGTTGATCGTACGAATGTCCAATGGGCGTAATGTCTATCGTAACATCAATTCCATAATCTAAATAAATCATCACTGATGATGTACCGACTTGACTGATGATTCATCAGCCAAGTCGGAGTTTAAAATGTCCTCCAGTAAGCGACGCCCGCTTTCGCTTACGAGTCGGTACGGCAAATACATGTTGGCATAAGTGACGGCTGTACTTTCCAATGAAGACAGTTTGAGTAGCAAGACTGTATGGGGTCATTAATTTCTAGACCCTCTCAACACCCTGTGAGAAATCAGAGCCTTTGGGTTCCGAGGGGGGGGGGGAGTATGGACGCAAGGCTGAATCTCGAGAGAACTGACGTGAGAGCACCACC
>NW_003206706.1:0-1030 GCF_000006405.1 Perkinsus marinus ATCC 50983 | reverse complement strand
CGCGGCGCGCGCCGACAAAATTCAATTCAAGGTCCTCTTAGTAAGAGGCTCTTACGATTTATGTGTTGTATCGAGCGGTTGGTCTAGCGGTTAGGCGGTGGTGCTGGATATCGAATGTCCAAGGTTCAAATCTGAAGTTCATCAAGATGATTTTATAACTGACTGTAATCCAACACCAACCAAAGGTTTGTAATCGATTAACATAGCGAGCGACATATACATGCTCTGCTACGTATTTGGTGTTGGATTTCACTGACTCAGTTAGACTGAGATAGTTTTTGCTGAGACACGATTGAGGTATGCTCGGGCCAGTAAGCCTGCCTAACTTAGCTGGTGCGCTTCCTTAGCAGTTACTCCGGGTCATCCAGGAGTTCAGTATAGAAGTTGTATTCGTTCATGTTCAACAGGAACAGACATTAGGACTTGCTGTCTGAGGCAGCCTGCCTACTACCAGAATTGTTCAACAACAAGGTTACCGCACTTCTTCTACAGTCGCTACTATGAATTCAAACGCTTTGCTTATGGAAATCGCGTATTTCAGCTAGTTGTTAACGGATTGAAAACTCAATCCCTCGCAATGAAACAGTGGAACGGAAGACAAAATAGTTGATCAAAACAAGACTGGAGACGACACGGATTTCCGAATCCCTACAGCGTCCGTCGCGGATGCTCGCGGGAAAGGCGATATCCTGTCATTAATAATGCAATCGTACGCATGCTCTCGCATCTGAGACTCATCGTAAGTGATATCGCTAAAATGAGGGGTTTGTAGGACGATGTCTACAAAACGGGCCAAGACATGAAGCGCGCACAGGTTAGACAGTGGGCTTTGCTGCTGAAGCCGAGGAAGATAGCCACCACTGGAGACGGCTCAGCATCGAAAAAATGGGTAACAACTTGACGAACGTTTGCTGATATCGCATGATCCATAGACAAACTATCAATCAGATACACCTGCCCGTCTGACCGCACCATTCCAATGAAATGGCAGCCATTTACATGCAACGGTTGAAGAACCAAACCGTCCCCT
>NW_003202195.1:0-920 GCF_000006405.1 Perkinsus marinus ATCC 50983 | reverse complement strand
GACATTGGCGATCGCACTCGCAAGAGACTCTCTTGAAGAGAGTCCAAGACCACATCATGTAAGGCCACAACTCGTCAATAATCACTACTACTTGTCTTGTGTTATCGAATATTCTCTTCCTCTTCAGATAAGTGACCATTCGTCTATGTAACTCTTCCCGGCAGCGCATGTACGAGTTGTCACCAACGAGGCCAGACCATGCAAAGCTCAAGCCACAGAATGCCATTAGAGTCTCCCCTCCATGAAGTTGTCTCGCCGCTGTGCCTGTCCACGTCAACACAATGGGGGAGCAGTTCTGGGGGAGAGAATCAATTAACGAGTTGAGAAGATATGTTTTCCCGGTCCCCGCAAAACCGGTTATATAGGTGTAGCAATTTCCTGGAGACCTCTCACCAATTTTCTCCAGGATGTAGTCTTGTACCTGCTTCTGTTGATGGTCAAGGCTCATAGTAGGGAATAGAACTTTTACTAATGCTGCGAGTGATACGACGATGCCGTGCCAGTTATATGATGCTGTTGACTTTTCATCTTTCTCTGAAACGGTCGCACGTCTCGGGGACGTCGTCCCCAGTGGGGACTCCCCAGCCATGTCATGCACAAGTTTTGGTGTAGTCGTAGAGCGTTTTGTCAACATCCACAGAGTGTTGAGTTCTAATCCCAGTGCTGTTAATCTGTTTGCCAAGTCTTCGAGAAGGTCTCCAATATGGTTGTAACCTATGGAGTACTTTGCATGGGTTGTGCGTGACGCTCAGTACGTGAAACGGCTGGCGCGACGAGCGGCCATCATGGAGCATGTCATTGGTATTTCCTCCCATGAGAACAATCTCGAATGCCCGTGTGTCTGAATCGATGCTAAAAAACTAGTATGGAACTCGGATCAGTCAAGAAAATCGGCAAAAAGAACTATCCTGGTTGCATAA
>NW_003214485.1:0-1233 GCF_000006405.1 Perkinsus marinus ATCC 50983 | reverse complement strand
GAGGCGTGAGTTGCAAGAGCAGCTCTATCGCTACTGCCTGTAGACGCTCTAATAGCGGATCCTATCCTGCTCTAGTGTGCAGAGCAGTACCTGTGGGCGAAGTACCTTTAGTCGAAGACGATCCATCGAGACGTGTGGACTTGAGGCGAGTGGTCGATGTCAGCGTTGAGGTTAAGGGGGAGTCCTTGCAGGTTAGTAGTGTCTGGTCGAGAAGCGAAGTTGTTGTTGAGCTGCTTGTCGGTAGAAGGGTCCGAAGATGGTAACTGTGTAGCACTGTACATGTTAAAGGATCGTTTTCAGAAGCAATTGCCGCTGGGGAATCTGTATTCAATCGTCGTTGTATAGTCCCACCTAAGCCTTTCCGGTCTATTGAGGTTAGTGGCCCGACGGTTGCAAGTACGAGGAGTCGTTCTGTTCCAGGTTTATGTTTACCATCGATGTGCTTTTGAGAAGCCTCGCAACGTAGACGATGCTGAGCTAGCAGCACATGAACTTGTTGTTGAAGTAAGTCTCAGCAGGACCGAGGAGGTTGGAGGGAATCTCAGATCTTCCCGACATTAGAGCAAGCTGTTTCCATGGGCGTGATGAACCCAGGCTCTCTGCCAAGCGCTGGCAGCTCCACTGAAGTCTCAGAGGTCAGCAGGAGAATGGACCGCCGAGGCCTTCCTCTCAACAGTGTCTCAGACATCGTCTCCCGGGCGCAGTGCATCTGAGGATACGTTGAGCTGCTACAGCATCGGTGGTGGCGACATAGCCCTGGCCCCGATGGGCTTCCCGCCACCATCGGCATACGTCATTGCAGACCTCCCACCGCACTATACGTGAGGCTACTCTGACGGGGTCTCTGTTGGAGGTAGTGTTCGTTCAGATGGCCCCCTCTACTGGTACCGTGTGTACTGCCAACGAGCCTCCCAGCACCGCCTGCTGTAGCGATGCAATTCTACAGTCCCTCACAGGGGACGCCTGCCCCTGGGAATGCAGCAGCAGCAGTACCAATTCCAACCCACGATAATGTGTATTACACAGACCCTTTTGGAGGCCCTCAAGCTAGTAGCAATCGGGTCTCTATGGGTATGAGCCCCCTTGCGATCTACCAGTACCTCACTAATCTGCGGAAGCAGGAGAGCGGCGCTTGCGAGCGGGCTGATCGGCTGGGATTGGAGGCTCTCCCGAGGGATGGTAATAGCGAGAAGTAATTCAAGCAGCCCATGGTAGCAGTGGAACATTTGCGGG